>NW_023616160.1:0-25877 GCF_013339695.2 Rhipicephalus sanguineus
GCGAAAGAACTCTACCTCGAAAGAAATTAAGGCAACGCTTTATGAGTGTAGCCGTATATAGTGAGCAATGCCTCCTACCGTACTGTGAGAAAAAGGACTGACCTTCTAATGCGTAACCATTCTGAGAACAAACACAAAACAAAAAACGGGGACATAACCGCAGGCACTAAACAACCGTACATATTGTCGGCGAAAAAAGTAATGTATGATAGTATGATATAAGGGCCAAAAAGTAGGGGTGTGCGAATATTCGAAAGTTTCGAATATTCGTCGAAATTACATTCGAAATTCGTATTCGATTCGGAAATCGTGTATTCGAAAAGTTTCGAATATTCGATAAATTCGAATATTCGACAAAATCGAATATGCCATTCGATTATCATGCATAAAATAACTCGTCTTCCCATTATGCTGCGCGTTCGTATAGCTAAAAACGTTGCCGAGAGGAGCGATAAACTCGTAAGTACACGGGGCACGATATCTGCCTGCGACGAGCGCCCCAATACGTATGATTTTATTGCTGGTGCATCTCCGACGTGCAGCGCTGTTGGCGATCATAAACGTACATTTTCAATATTATGCGCCGTAACGTGCCGCACTACCACTCGTTCACTATGCGGGACCACTTCTGAGAAAGACAATGACCCATGTGACTGGTGGCGGACTGTAGGCACCTTCAGATACCCCAGTCTGGCAAAGCTTTGCCCTATATATGTACCTCCCTATACCAGCCACTTCTGTTCCAAGCGAGCGTGCCTTTTCAGGTGCAGGGGGGGGGTTGTCTCTGTTACAAGGGAGCGCCTGCTGCCTGATCATGTGGAGCAACTCATATTTCTTCATGATAACATGATGTAGTCATTACTTTAATTGTGCCGTGATATTTGCTTGTGTTGTGATGTGCATTGTGCTAGCCTGAACCTTGTGTTCTGGAGATAGCAGTGTATGTTGTGTTGCCAGTCAGGCTGTTAATGTTTTTTTTTTCTTGAAATAGCTACATGTTAAATAAAATATCGTTACTGTGGAGGCATTTTCCTTTGATAATTCGATATTCGATTCGATATTCGAAGGTGGATATTCGTATTCGATTCGTATTCGAAAGTTTGATATTCGCACACCCCTACCAAAAAGTAATCATGGCATACAGTCGATACAGCAGATAATAGGAGAATACAATTACCCTTGACAAACATCGTGTCATACAGATTAGCGTCGGCTAAGAAGGATTGATGTTGAATAAACTTGGCAAAAACTTGACTGGCATAAGGATGGGTGCTCTCGGATACTGTTTCCTAATGTGACCTTGTGTAGTCATATGCATGCTACGTGAAGTAAATAGAAATGATATCCCTGCAGGAGTATCTTGCAATTGTTTGACTAAGTCGAAAATAAGTTGTGCGCTGTTTACCTTATCCTTCGGATCACTTTCCACGATTCAGTCAACCAATTCGCGTGGTCGCTTTTACTCGGCAGGCGTCCGCGCTTTATTCTGCCACATTAAGAATCAAATGGTGGGTAGCCGTCACTGTTCATGAAGATTCGTTAGTTTCCACGCCGGTAAAATGTCAGCGGATCATAGAAATTGAAATAAGAACAAAGCCTTCGTAGCAGCCTAAATGTAGGTGTATATTTATTCAAGCAGGCATGGCTAGAGCTCGCAAATAAGATTTTAATATGAGACCTTCATTGATATAACTCGATCTGCCAAGTATTTGTTACAATTATAAAAAGGAATTTGTACAAAGCGTTTCGATTCATTCTCCGGATTTTTTTTTGATGTAATGAAACTGGAGAGGGAATTATTGTGACAAACTTTGTATCACTTTGACGCAGGCTTTACATTTATCAGAGTTTAAAGCATAATACTACATCTTTAGTTAAATGTATTTAAATTCCATTTAAAAAAACACAGCGCTAATTTAGACATGAACAGAAGAAACAGCAAACAAGGATGGGCACTGCCAAGAAAAGTTTTATTGTGCGTGCGCAAATATATAGCTTATGAATGAAAGGAAGAAAGCGCCCGCCCTCGTTTGCTGTTCCTTCTGTCCATGTCTAAATTAGTGCTCTGTTTTTAAGATGGATTCGTACCAACGAGCTCGCATTCAAACTCTTCTAGTGTATTTAAAGTGATTCACTTGATCAACTATACTCGTTAACATTCTTTTGTTCATACACATTCCTGCCCGCTTTACTTAAAATCTTCGCCTTGAAAACAAGCAGTCCATGTAAGGCTGCCATCAGGAATATCAGAACGCTCTATATAAAATATTCGTCTCGGAAGCAAGCAGTGCATGTAAGGCTGCTATCAGTTATCTTTAAACAATATAAAAAATATTGATGAGAAATTGCTGAACGGAGAACGTCGCTGTAGCCAAAATATTGACAAATAAGACTAGTCTTCGTCAGAGCAGCAACTGCATTCCTTAGCCGCCCTTTTATGCACGCCTTTATGAGTAGAGCAAGCTTATGCGCAAAGAAGGGTGAAATAGGCGAAGGGGAGATAGAAAGGTTGGGTGCAAGAAGTACGGTCGGTGCTGAACTGTTAAGGAGTAACAACAATTGGTACATTAGGAGATTACATGTTTTGGTCTCATACATAGTAAGCATGAGGCTGTGCCATCCTGCGGATATGGCTAGTGCTTTTGTCCTTTATTTCGCAGAAGCAATTTAGAGTGGGGAGCGAGTGAAAGTGGCAACTATTTCATTAAAACCCCATAACAGAAAAGCTGCACATATCCAGTCAGATCATCCGCCTGCATGACGTCGCGCTTCCAAGACGACGTGCACTGAAAGTGGGCGGTTTGAAAACGCGTTCGTTGAGCCGCTGTGATCGATGGCGTTTTCGCAGCTTTGAAGCCTTGTAATAGATTACATAGTTTACACACATAGCTTAAATCGGTGTGTAATGATCCTCATAACTTGCTACCGGGACAATGTGTTCGTACAAAATCGTCAAAACCGTTTCAGGGTCCCTTTAACGAGACACCCGTTGTTTCGGGTAGGCATTGTCACTGGAACGGGGAGCGGCAAAAGCACAATCAGCGGGGAAGAAGGAACGCTACCATACTGCCTGACCGTATTTGCGTACCGTATTTCCGTAACTTGCTAAAACTCTCTATTTATGTTCACCATTTACCGCTGGTGGTACGCAGGTGTCGGAGGAGCTTGAGCGTGTTTCCTATCACGCAACGATCCTACATTTTCTTTCAATTTGAAATCTGCCTTTGAGACGCCCACGACCAAGTGGCCCCTTTTTGTACCCACTCGTGATGTGGCACGATAAAAAAAATAACACCGGGAACACCTTGCGTCAGACGCCCCCGCGTGGCAGGAGACGCAGAGGGGTCACTCCACGCGCCGCAGTTTAAAAGAAATAGAAATATCTAAGAGCGTCTGATACTCCATTGTCGACACGCAGTCTTCGCCAATTCACCTGGAGTGGGTATGTGCCGTAAATTTGAGGGCAGAAACCAACAAAGAAACAAACATTGTCGACACTTGCAGCGCGTTGCTCAAGCACAAACACGTAACTGTGACAGTTGTTAGTTCGCGCTTGTCCTGTGTATACCTGTGCGTTCATTTCGGGCGTCCTTCTTTGTGCTTCAGCAGCGTGCTGCAAGTATCGAGCTGCTTGTCGTTCTTCGTGGGACATTCCAATTTCTTGCTATCGCATTCATTGCTTCGCCCTTGCGGCATTTTAGATGCGAAGCAGCTTATGGCGGAGTTCAATCCGGTGGTGGTGTGTGGCGTGAGCACCCTTACCCTCCTCTCCTCTCCTAAGCTCCCCCCCTTCTCGCGCGCCTCATTCTCTCCTGCGCAACGCCGCAATGAGCGCCAGCGCATCCCTCCCCCTCTCTCTTCTCCTAAGCCCCCCCTCATCTCGCGCGCCTGTCGACCGCGTTCCCCGCTCGCCCTGTGAGAATTAACGAGCAGGCTTGAGGGAAGACACGTCGAGCGTAGCGTTCCTCTTCGCGTTCCACGACGCTTTGAATGGATGGATGTACCTTATGGCGCGGGACTTTGCCCCTGCTTAAGAACCTGGCGAGCCAGTTCCTAAAAAAATTACACCTTCTCCCGATCAAGAGAACCATCTTCCCGCTGCGTCGCATTCACACATGGTTCCCTTTAGTAGGAGATGGTGTAAGTTTTTCGTATCCGCTCTTTATATTTGCGCTTCTTCAATCAACTTCCAGTCGTTAGTCCGCGCTAGTGCGTGTGTCTTACTTGTCTCAGTTTTTCGCGCATTTCTTCGTAGTGGAATTGTGGGTGACAGAAAAGCTGTTTCTCGACGTACCTTCCTGCGATAGCTACCCCGTTCACACTGCGTATTAGAGTCAGTGCTTGAAGATTCGCCATATACACTCATAATGTGATGTTCATCCTAACGATTATTTGTTGAGCTTGTTTCAATGTTAGCTGTCTGTCTGCCTCTTCCATGAAAGGAAATACTCACCGGGTCCCTTATGCATTCGCGTAAGATGACCAAAGGAGAAAGCCACCCTATTATTCCTTTTCTTCAGTCGATGTATTGATCGTACCCCTCCCCACTCCGAAAGTTTTCTACACCTAACGCGGTTTTGCACTGCCTCCAGGATCGGCGCATCGATCACTGAGGCAGTGCAAAGTGACGGTGTCATGTGATGACGTAGTCATGCGACGTAAGGTTTTGTGGCGTCATAATGATGTCACAAATTTTGATCAACTGTGCCGTCACAATGACGTCATGACGCGACGTCTTCACGTGATGATTTTTTGCATCACTCGTGTTGACGCCGCCGGACACCGCCGACGGTCAGTTTTCGCCTTTGATTAGGTATCTAAGGCTTTCGCACAAGGATTGAAAGCTGGGCTAGTTGGGGACAGTACTTGAACAATCTTCAAACAGCGCAAAAATGACGAGGATGAAAAGAACCACGAACCATACACGATTTTCTTGTAGACGAATGTAGACGATTTTCTTATTTTCGTTCAGGCTTCGAATTTTCCACAAGAAATGCGCTTGATGTTACCCACGTCTTCGAAAAATGCGGTCTTGGTTTGGATTTCACCCATGAGTTACCTAAAAACAACCGCCTACAGTTCCTACACATCCAATTAGAAGTATGAAATGACCATGTGTGTTGGAGGTATAGCCCACGCTCAGGAAAACCACTCCCTAATTTCAATTCAGGCCACTCGAAAGTTACCAAGAATGGTATTGTTTTTCATGTTTGCGTTCAGCGCTGTTTTGGTCTCACTGTGATCAGATGGGCACTAGCTTCTCTGAAGTGGTGACGAGGCTAAAAGCCACCGGGTTTCCAGATGCCATCATCCGGCAAACCGCCCAAAAGTTGATCAAACGAGTAAAGATAAACGCAGACAACATGCCTGTTCATCCAGCGCCACAGCAGAGCAAATTTCCAGCAGTACTTCCATATATACACAAACTACCTCAAAACCTGAGTAATGTGGCCAGCCGTTTTGGAGTTAGCGTTGTTTTTTTTTTTTCGGGGCCTAATAGGTTAAGTAGGGTCTGTGGAATCGTTGAGCGAAAATTAAAAAAAAGCGCTTGTCAGGAGTCGGCAAGAAAGACTGCCGGGTCAGACACGTGACTCCCTTTGTGCAGTGTAAAAAAGGTGTGGTGTAACTCGTGCCGTTTTCATGTGGCCGAGTACACACAGGACAAACGAGTAGGTGTATCAGCATCAGACTATTGGAACACGAGCGTTCGTTACAACGGAATCCACACTCACATATGTCCCAACATGTTGCTCTGTGCCATTGTGCACCTAAATTTCATGAAGCTGAGGTGCTGTCAACACATCGCGACCAGATCACAAGAGAAATAACTGAGGCTTAAATAACAGGAAAAGGGGTGAGCAATGCATTAGCGTACCTTCTATTGCTCTACATGATAGCGAGTTTGTTTTCCTAGATAGTACAGTATCTTAAAATTCCTTGTCTTGGAGAGTACACTAGGTCTGTTTCTGGTTTTTCCGTTTCAAGATGCAGTGATGGCTAGCTGTTTCTTTTGCGCCTTTGTTTGCTCAAATGAGGTCACATGGGTGTGAGGGGTGTGTAGTCTTTTTCTTCCTTTTCTTCTTTCGTATGCTTTTAATTCATTTGCGAGTCAGTGCTGTGGTTTGTCGTTCTTTTCTCTTCATCCTCGTCGCTTTTGCGTTGCTTCAAGAATCTTCAAGGCTTTCGCCTTAATAACGACGTAATTTTTTGTGCGTAAACATTTCCACATTGCAGCCTCATGGCTCAGAATGTTTTGTATGCACGAGTCATAATCGCATTCAAAAGAAAAAAGCAAACGCTTTCAAAACAAAATACCGGTGTCTTCATCACCACCCGTATTTCTCGAAACATCTTGCCACGATAAAGAAGAATGATACAGCCGGCATTTCACCACAAAAACACAAGATCCATCATGTTTGCTGCACCGCTGTGAACCAACGCCCAGAGGCCTTTCAATGTTTTTGCTTTAAGTATATATTTACCCTGGAACGCGGTGGCAACGAGCACAAAGTAAACATTGCGCGCATCAAGTTTAAGGCCCAGTGTTGGATCGGAAGCTTCTCCGCTGTTTACTCTGGGCACCTGTGAAATCGACAAGTATTTGCACAAGATAAAGGGGATGCGTAAATATTTTATAGATGCTCACGACAGCTGAAACATTTCCGTCCTGAGCCACATCAATCCTCACTGTTCTTAACTTTGTTTCGTATTGAACGCTGAAGCAGCTGCTCGTTTTCGAAATCCCTCTGCAGATTTCGGGTACGTCGGGCGCGATCTATACCACTGAAAGCATCGAGGTGCTGTCGTTGCAATGTGGAAAGCTGCATTAGCTGACACCACTTTGCTCGATGCAGCTATAATGGCTTGAAATGTATCGCTTTCCTTCAAAGTTTAGGAGGCATTCTTTGGTATCATAGCCAATAAACGTGTTGTCGTTTACAGTTGTTGAGTGCCTATTAGCAGGTATCGGTCACACTCGGGCATTCAGAATGTAACATTAGACTATATCGTAGGTTATGCAGTTGATTTGGGCAATAGTGCTATACAGTCGAAACTGGATCTAACGATGTAATAGGGATTCTCGAATTATTTCGTTAAATTGGGCAGTTTGTTAAATCGAGAAATAGATTTTTCAACTCTTCGAAATCCGAGATTGTAACGTTGCGACAACCAAAAGCTACCAGGCCATTGTTCTTGCCACCTATATACTTCTGCGCATGTGAAAATTCCGCGACGGCGGCCCGAGGGCGGCCCTGATATGGAGCCTCCCACCCCAAATCTCCCGGGCATAGTGGGCACTATGTCCGGGTGATGCAGGCCAGAACGACGGTTAGGGGAAGCAATGATGGGCGAACGATTTGCGGAGAAGCGGAGAACGAGTAAACTGATTGTGCGAGCACGCCGAGCACGAAAGTTGCAAGGAGTCTATTTGTGTGATGAAATCACGAAACCAACACCCCCCACCCCCTGCCCCAGTAGCATCATCCGGTACGTAAGAACGCTAGCGACTGCCGAGTCGACTGCTACATGCAATGCATGGGCGCGTCGTGCAAGCTCATCAAAACAAAGCTAGGGCGATGAGTAGGGCGCCTAAACCTTTTAGTGCGATAGCGTTGGAGTGCATGCTCGAAGAAAAACCCGTCGCTGCAAAATTGGAACAAAACTGCTGCAATTTATTGATGTATTTCTGGAAAAACTCCGTTAAATGAAGTTTCGCGGCCCAGATAGTTCGTCAATTCGGGTTGATGATAACACTGAACCTTATGGGTATATGCTGGCGAATCAGGGGCCGAATTCACAAAACTCACTTACGAGCAAATTGTCGCGTAAGAGAAATTTTGTCGCGTAAGTCGATTCACGAAGCGAAAAAAACGTCGTAAGAGGCCATCGTTATCACATCGGCCGCTGTGGTAAAGCGCGCTGTGACTGTCCAGGAACATGTCAGCGATGGTGATGCAGTTGCTATATTTGGTGACGTCACTGAAAAACGCTCGTAAGTGGATTCACGAAGCAAAAAAATTGCGCGGAAACAGCGTGGCTACGAGAAAATCCCAAGAGTGGTCCGGACCACTCTTACGAACAATATGGCTGTTTAGGACATGCAACTGCGGCGGGTATCTGGGTGCTGTGGCTAATTTTGAGCTAATTCACGGCCATTTAAGGCTTCTTGATGATTGCTGGTACGTTTTAATTTATTGCGGCGCTTTGAGTTTCGTGTGTTGTTTCGCTTGTACGCTATGGACTGTATTGGCACTCGTAGTCGTCCAATAAACTGGGAGTCGCAGTAATTAAAGAAGCCTATTGGGTGTCAATGGCGAAACATTATGCATGCAAAGACTTGTGGTTGGATTAAAACCAAAGGTCTACATGAATGGTCGATGAAGTCGAAAGCGGCGCGGTATTTGGTCAACATTTTTTTGTTATGTTGTTGTGTTGCGTCCGACTTCCTCCAATGAGACGTCCAACTTATCATGATGTACGCAGCATTGGTCGAAACCACCACCAAAGAGGTTCAGAGGAGCACATCAGCTGCACGCTATTCGAAATAAAATTGAGCGTAGCATTTCAATTAGCCGTTATTAAAGCCTATTATGTGATTCCACAACTTGTCTAGTTAGATAGGCTTTAACTGCCCAATAGGCACGATCGCTGAAACGCAGCTGTCGCTATGCGCTTTTGGTCGATCCAGAGCGGGCTCGTACATTGCAAATCGCAGCATATTATAGATGTGCGAGATTATGCATGAAATCTCAAACAAAATTAAGCTTTTCGATCTTCACTGTTCGGAAACCGAAACGGAACGCGTTTATACGGCGAGCAGTCAGAAGTAAATGAATCCAGTATTTGAAATGACATCAAAATATGTGCGAATGCTCGCGATTCTCGAGTATAACAAGCCTTTGCCGGATTCACGTCCCTTTGATTACTAACTGTGCCATTTAACATGCGTGAGAATATCAATTGAAGGTGGCTATTCACACCCTCATAAATGTATTTTGTGCTCATAAGCGTCAGCTTGACCTAGAAATCATCGCGTAGATAAGGCGAAACCCCCGCAGGAGGCTACTATCGTAGCAGACGACAAACGATAGCAGACGACGGCTTGGGCGAGAGGTGCAACTCGTGATTGTTGGGAAGCAGTACTCTCTACAGCAGCCCATCTTATGACGTTGACAAAACACTTCTTTCATCGCGCGCTCCTGTCGTGTTCGTCATATCTTCCCCCTCGCACATAAGAGAACTTTTATCTTCTCGCGATCAACGTGAAAGAGCTTTTTCTAAGTTGTCTTAGCGCCTACCCCTGCTGCGCAGTTTGTAAGAACAACATGGCGCCGTAAACCGTAGGTGTCGGCGCCGATTTTCGCCAAACGCATGAGTTCCTTCAGCGTTCGGACTGGATGTGCTGTGAATACCGCTGCTTTTCCGGTCGCGCAAGCAGTGTGAAGACCGACGGCAGTGTCTCTTGGTGTGCCGTGAAGCGTAGCGAAGCCTGTGCACGGAGTGTTTATGAAGCGGGGATCGGCGCCTGTGTACCGACGGTAACTAGCACTGGAGGAGCCTGCAATGTGTGTTTGAATGTCGGTAACACAGTTCGTTTGCATCGCTTTCCAGAGTCTCAGTAAGGTGCAGTGCGGCATTTCGAATTGACAGTATTTTGGCGCGTTACTTGAGTGATTCCGTGCTTCCGTGATTCCGTACGGTAACGCATGAACTACACGCTCTGTATTTGGTTCTTGCTTCGCCAGTGGTTAGTCCGTGCGCTTCTATTTTCTTGTGAGCATTCCAGGCAAATGCAGTGTTTGGGAGTGAAAAGATGTGCGTTGTGAACAGTGGTGCTGTGTTGACATTTCCAAGACTTGTCAAGAGGCTGTGCCCGTGTGACAGAAGATTAAACGCGTTGATAACCGTGTTTCGCCCTACGAAGTTGCGATGGTGCTTTATGAGGACTTTAAGGATTTGGCGCTGGGCTTGGCGCTTCGTTTTTAACTCGTTGCTTCTCCTTTTGTAATAACCGTAATTCGAACGTCATAACGTGTCGAACGAAGTCGCTCGCCGAGACGTGCTGTAAATGTGGCTGCTTTGGCAGTATGCCTTGACTGTTCTCCGGTGAAAACTTGGACTTGTACCTGGCAGCGAAAGCACGTGGACGTCACGCTTCGCTCCGGACAGAACACAATTCTCACTGGTGCTTTGCCTTGGATGAAGTCGTAGACCAGCACCTGCTAACTACAGGTTTTCGAGCCCATCTGTCGTGTCGTTTTGGCGCGGCACTGGAGTCTTGACTACAGCGGCCCACGGCGATTTCTCACGCTTCACCGGTGGACGTACACGTCTTGCTAGCGTTTGCATTTCTACGTCAACGGCAGCTTCCAGTCCACGGACGTCTTTTGCTTGTGGCTGCAGAGCACATTCGATTCCCGATGACGCTGACGGCTGCTAATATCGTTGTGCCATCGGTGAGTTGAACTTGCGCAACTAATTTCGTTGCTATTCGTGTAGTGCTATAACGTACGTTTGTAAGTTTTTCATCCCAGCAGATGTACTGTCACCCCATGTTAAGTTCCAGTACGAAAAGTACTACTACCGCTTTGTATATACGTATATATGGCCAATATACATATATTGCAATATGAGCAAGTACACCAGCAGTTTTTATGATTTTGCTTAGCAGGCTTTATCTGATTATTAAGAGGAGCCTGTCTGTTTACCACGCTTGACAGTTGAGAGAAAAATATTTGATGCGAATTTATCTTCCAGGAGCCATTTAGCACTTTTTCAGGAATTCCCTTTATATTGCAAAATTACTTGTATAGAAGATTACCGCTGTGGCAGCACTATACTTTACCAGGACATATACATTATAGCATGTAAAGCTTACATGGGGCTTCAGTTTGTTTCAAATTGATAAAGCATATTTGATAGCTATGACTAAGTGATAATTTGTGTGTTTCTGCAAAATACGTATTAAGAGCGCTTTCAATGATGGTTTTTTAATATATCCTTTTTGGCCTCTCACAGATTGCAGATTTTCGTAAGGTCGTGGGATACATCGATTGCAAGCACTGGCAAATCAAGCCACCTTATGACTTGGAGCACCTGTACAGAAATAGGAAGGACTTGTGCTCCCTAAATCTACAAGTCTTTTGCAACGGTGTCATCATCCAGCCGACCTCAAAGGTGGCCTGGAAGCACGCATGGCTGCCTCATCTGGATGGACTGTGATCGTGCCTGGGAGCTTCAAGGTAGAAAACTGCATAATGGCTGGTTGCTAGGTTAGATTTTTTAGGTGTTTTAGGTGTTTAACCACAGTAAACACCGGTTAATGTACACATTGTTACTAACAGTGGATGCTTGTATTATTTTCACACAGCGATGCTATTGGACGCGTAAAGAGAAGCAAATTATAATAAATTGACAATGTCGAAAGTGTAAAGTCTACAGCTTATGAATTTTACTCCATACATGTGAGACTGGAAAGTTGTGCTTTTGAAATAGCACAAGTACTTTTATTGCTTATTGAGCTCTTGTGCTTGTCACTCACACAGAGTATCAAGTGCTCTGCATGGAAATAGCAAGCGGGAGAAAATCGCCTGGCTGTTCGCAACATGCAGGGAGAAAGAACTCTAGTTCAAACCTCAGGCCACACAGGAGCAGTAAATGCGCATTTTACCTGCCGTAGCTTATATTTTTTCAAGGTTGTGGCACGTTGTATTTCCGCCGTACATGTTCTCAGCACAACTGCATAGTGACACGGTTATTTCTACAAATCGTATGTGACCTGAGTACCCGTTTGTTGATCTCTGAAGGTGACTCTCGCTATGCCTGAGAGCCATGGGTGCTCACCCTCCTGTCCGTGGCTGGCCCAGCTGAGCAGCAGTGCAGTGCAGCCCCCACCCATGCAGACAAGTCACACAGTGCACCTTTGGTGTTCTGAGCAGGACACAGCGTATCCCTCGGCATGGTAGTGACATCAATAATAATGATGGTGAGTGTCTGTGGAAGCCAATAAGAGCCCATTAACATGCATTTATGGAATATGAGTGTGTTTGTTGCTCGCAATCATTTCTCCTAATCAAGTGAATTTTTTTGCAAAGTGTAATTTTGTTAGGAAAAACCGTTTCGAGCAACAAAAACACACAATCCAATAATGCTTTGTGTTTTCAAGTCTTCAAAATTGCTCCTTCACACTGTATGATGAGGTGGCTATGTTAGATAACTTTAAAGTGATGAAACAATAGCTGTTGTCTTGTAACATAGAAACACATGAGTACACTCTAAGAACAAATCGTGTATTTGGGAGTATTTCTGCTACACAGCAATAATCAAAATCTTGCTTGCTCGCATTTCCTTTTTTCAAAACCCGCTCTTGGCACTTTTCTATCAAGAATGCTATGTCACTTTGATAACACGCGCGTCATCGTGACCCGGAAGTCCGGGACCGTGGTGATAACGCGAGGAAAGTACGTGAGATGGATGACGTTATAGTTGTGGGGTAGCAACACTCCCCAAATACTTGTTTTTTTCTTAGATTGTAGCATAGTGAACTCATTTTTGGTCGGCTTCTTGCACCTAGTGTAAAGCCGAAATAGAAGACAATTTATTGGCTTATGTCTCACTATTGGGCAGAAGTTTGTTGTCTTCAAAATGAACATCGTCGTATAAATTTATATCATAAAATACTTTTTCAAAGTCTTCATTGTTGATGGTTCTATGTTTAGGCCTTTTTTCTTGTTTTTTATTATTTCTTCATACTTGTCATCGGCTTCTGAAAATTCGACAGCTAGAGTTGTTAGCACATATCAGCTGTCCATTTTACACATATCACGGTTGTAACAATCATCTGTATTTTTCTATATTCCAGCAGTATCACTGGATCAGGTGCCCCACTGTCATGTAATTGCACAGTGTATCTCGGACAAAACACACAAGGCCAACAAGTAGAGAGCGACTACCAGTGACTGTGTCCTGCTGTTCAAAGTGCACGTCAACAGAAAGAATGCATTGTGATAGTTGGAACAGCTTGAATTGTGTGGTGAAAATCTGCACAGCTGCAGTTTAATCGTTGAGCAGTGCATCATTCAGCAATTCCTTGCACCTGAGGATTCAAAATTAATTAAATTCTGCATTTAATATGCCAAACCTTGGCGTTAATGTAAATCACACTGTAGTGGTAATGTGTAAATTAATTTCGGTCACCTTGAATTTTTAACATGCACGTAACTCAAAGTGCATGTGTGTATCTGCATTTCACTGCCATTAGAAACAGCAGCCATGGTCGGCAACCAAAACCGTGTTTTCATGTTGGTAGTGCATGAATGAAACCATTGAAGCGCGTAGTTTTGCTTTGAGGATACACGCATTATTATAGCACAAATGATTTTATGTATATATGAGCTCTGGAAAGTCATTTTCCGCGGATTATTTAGATGTAAAAGGAGCGTCACTATTCCTAGTATGTCTAACAGGCTTTAGCACCTGTGTAATGTTATCCTATCGCATGCTTGTCCTCTTCAAACGGTCAACCTTTCTGCATGTACTGTGTAAGTTTTAATTTTTTTTCATATAGTGTTTGCTGCCATAGGTTTCTACATAATGTACTTGTATACTCTGCAAATAGTTTATCATCTATGCAGCTTTGCTCATATTACTGCTGAAAGTATTATTGCTTTTTGTATGGTGACTAAGCATGCACGTACTTATGCTTTTTGATGCGCCTGTGCAATGGTTTAGCCTGAAGAGGGCTGCTGGTGTGCTCTAAACTTGAAACTGGGGACTTCGAACAAATTTGAAGGCTGATAACCATTACTACTATATTCAGACAAGTGTGATAGCTCCATGAAAATGTATTTAAGATTCTGTAAACTGTTCCAGGTAAATGTTCTTAAATTCCTTTATTGTTGTCCATGTTTCATGCACCTGAAACATAATTACTTTGTCATGGCACATTATAAAAATGTTATTCTGCCCATTTGTGCTGATCAACATTGCAGCTGAGGCCAGCAGCAAGATATACATGCAAGGTACTGAATCTTTGCATCACATTCCTTGCCCAGCAGTGCACTGAAATTTTTTTCAAGCGAAATGAGAGACTGCTATAGAGCAGTCTCTCATTTGAAGGAAGTCGGCACATGTGCACATTTTGAAACCTTTTTGAGGAGTGTTTTCAGAAGAAGCAATAGGGTATTACATGTCAACAACAGCATTATTTGTACCGAGGAGCTTAGTAACAGTGAATTGTTTATTTATGTATTGTCCAGAATTTGTCGGAGCTGTGCCAATCTTCCAGCCCACGTCACCTGACATGGCTTGTTATAGTGTTGTCAATATGCCGGACTATGTAAATAAACTATGTGTCATCTTGCAGGCATGTACCAAAATGTGATGCATTGCATTTTTCCTTGACATCACATTGTCAGGGGCTCTTTTCTTATATATCGTCGTAGGCTGCCGCCCACGAAAATGTATAAAAACTGCTTGTGAGTGGGCAGAAGCAGAAACTATACATGAAATTGTTCCAAGAGGGTTTGAGAAATGCTGAGTTGGCACATAAGAGTGGTGAGAGATTTCTCTCGTAAGTTACTGCCTTGAAGCCGCATGTGCTCAAGACTGCGTGTATCAGCATTGTTGTTTTATAGCAGTTCATCCTATTAACTACTACTCAATGTATGTATGTATGTATGTATGTATGTATGTATGTATGCATGCATGCATGCATGCATGCATGCATGTATCTTTTAAACAAAAACTTACGTTTTTTTTGTTTAGTGTAACTTTCATAAACATTTTGCTATTTGATTTCTAGTTCTTTTTCTATCTCATTTTCATTTCTCAAATATGTTTTCTAATGGGCAAAAGTTAATGTAACCTTACAAAAAAATGGGTGCATTCAAACAAGATGTTTCACTTAACAACGTACAGTTCTCAGCAAGAAGTTGGGAACTATGCAACCAACCAGCAAAAATAAGTTATAGGACAGCTCCTCTGTGTAGCATTGCTTCTACACATTGCGTTTGTCGAATATGTACAACAGACTAGTTGACTTCAACCAGCAGAACCAAGCTTTCGCCCGTGGCTGTACATATTTTACATATGTGCGTGGTATTTCTACGTATTGTCATACGTGTTGCCAATTACTATTAAGGGCACAAAACTAGTCAAGCTGAATATGCGGATTTTTGTCTGTTCACCTGTCATCTATACTGTAACTGCTGTTGATAAAGAATAAACTCGCGTTTAAAATTTTCATGTACTTACCAAGGGAAGAGTAGCCCTTTATGACGCAAATGAATTTGCCATAATGTTTTCCCAGGTGTACTGTTTTGCCCTCTCCTCAGAACTCGATAGCCTGCTGGAGTTTTCTTTATAACCATTGACAGAGGCATTACACGGAGCTGCGCAACACGACAGAGACCGAGAGAGAAGACACAAACACATCACTGTGTTTGTGTGTTTTCTCTCTGTCCCTGTCGTTTTGCGCAGCTGCTTGTAATGAATCCCACCCAACTAGCACGGAAACGTGTCCCGACAATGGCAGTCATCTTGGCCGCAAGCATTTTGGCCGCCGCGTGTCTCCTGATGTTCTTGTAAACACCGTGATGTCTGACCAGCGCTCGAATAGCCAGAGTCGTGAAAAGTAATGTCTAGGTATGATAATTGGGTTTCAGGACTGGGCGCTCTTGCGATAGTAGTGGCTAGAGCAAAAAAAAAAAAAAGATACTCTTATTTCTGTGATCCGTGAGGGAGCACGGCGCAGCGTTTTTGGGTCTAAAGGGGAGTGAAAGAAGAGAACGGAAAGACCACCTTCTGAAGAAAAGAGTGCCCGCAACACATAACCTCAGGCCGTGCTATCCGTTTTTCCATAAAAAAAAATACATGGGTGCTTGGCGACACTGCGAATCGAACCCAGTACCGCCCGCATTGTAGTCGGACGCTGTAACGACTCGACCACAGCTGCAGTGTTTCAGAAGACAGCTGGCCACAGTAACACTTACATCATTGTATATATATATATATATATATATATATATATATATATATATATATATATATATATATATATATATATATATATATATATATATATATTATCTTTCCCTCGATTGACGCCTAATGCAAAGCGTCCGGTGAAAGTCGATCAGAAAAAAGAAAAAAAAACTCGGTATCCTAATGCATTCGCGTAAGGTGACTCGAAGGTGAAAGCCATCAAGTGTTGCTATATTACCTTGCACTTTGTATCGAGTGTGACATCACTAATAAACTATCGCTAATTGACTGTCACTAATGTCACTTTCACTAAGTGAATATTCAATTTGTTGAAGCGTATACGATTCCTCTCGCATTCCGGCCCTGTCAAAATGCTACGGTTAATTGAACCTGCGGCTTTACGCTCATACCTTTCTTACTACTGCTTTATATTTCTCTACAGTTCTCCGTAGGCTCAAAAGCCACTGCTATGTCTTGTACTGAGATCTTTGTAAGAAATGCAACATTTTACGTATAGCTACAACACCCCCTAATGACAACCACCATACCGTGCTCGAACATGCCTAATTAGTCGAGTGGCAGCGCAGCTTCATGAAAATGTAACTAAACTGGTTGTGGTAAACAGGGGGGGGGGGCGTTTCGCTCACATCTTCAAACCTTCAATGTTTTTAATTTACGCGCGTTTATAGATGCGGTGCATCTGGAGCGTTGTTCGCCTGCATTTGACGAGATAGCACACGGACTATTAACGCCATCGAGCAACTAGATTTTGGTTAGCTATGGCCATCAACGAAGCGCGAGCACTTGGCTTCGCGCAAGACTCCAGGACGTCTGCTGCAACGCGGCAACGCGGAAGCGCTGTAGCAGACGCCCGGAACTGGAAGCTGAGATGCAGCGAAAAAAACATTCGCTATCATCGTATACCCTCGATGCTAGACGCTTCGCGTGCTGCCTTGCTATCACCTGCGCGCACTTCTTTCTTTCCTTGTCGTTTCATCGGCTTTCGCGTTGCCTCCTTGCCCTCAAAAGTGGCTGGTAAGTTAAATTTGTACCATTGCTATCGTAATCCCTCGAGATACGAGAATTCTGGCTACGAAATTGCGTAGGCAAGAGAAAGCTTGTGAATTCGGGCCCAGTTTCTTCGTTCGATGGGAACTTTGTAAACTCAGGTTTGGTTATATCGAGTTTTAACTGTGTTGGTTGTGTTTTCTGATGGTGCATGGTTTTTAAAAAATAAGGGTGCGGTAGTTAGAACTGACTTCTGCTTTGATTATCTTGCCGCAGCGTTTTATGTTATAGACTAGGCTCCGTGTTTTCGGAGTTTATTTTTCTTGAAATTCGGAGGGTGTTTTTCGGAGTTTAATTTTTGGCGGGAATTCGACGTTTATAGGAGTTTATTTTGCATAATTTCTATTTCTCCGAAATTCGGAGTTAATTTTGAATTATTCTCAATGATGCAATATCTTAGATGAAATATATCTTAACACGAAAACATCAGAACACACGAGCGTTGTTGCAGAACAGCGCAGAAAAGGGGATGGTAAGCACACAAGACACAGTGCTGTGGCCTGTGTGCTCTTTCGTTCCATCTTCTGCGCTGTTCTGCCGCAATGTTCATCAACCAACTAGCCCACCTAAGAACCCTTGTACACGAAGCGTATTTTAGTTGTCCGGAAAGTTTGAACGCCACAAATACTACAATACCATACACCTACGTTTGTGCGTATTACAGCCTTAAAGGTTGCTGAAGTAGACGCAAGCATACTTACGAGGTCCGTATATTCGGTGTCGTCAGACGCGCCCCACTGCCGCCAGGGGACAATATATCAAGATGTCTCGCCCACTCCGGGAGCCCTACATATGTTGACGTATCTAGCTCCATGTGCGCAAGCCCTTTGTTAAATATGCAATGAGTAGTTTACGAGATACTGTTGATTTGAGGTAAAGTTTATATCGGATAAAACTACCGATGTGTCGATCACCGGTTAAAAATACTTTCCATAAAGGACAGAACAGGGTCATATCGGCTGCTAAAATCGGAGTTTACCGGATAAATCCGAATTCTCAAAAATTTTACTGGAGATCGTTTATCGAATTTTTTCGAGTTTATCTCAAAACACGGAGCCCTAGTTATCGATCAGCAGTCGACGGTATCATACATCAGTGTTCATTATTTGTGTGCAAGTTTGCGTTCGCGAATAGTGCGCTATAATGCTCGTGATTGTACTTCTTGCTCTTCTTGGGCAATGTAACTACTGCTAAAATGTGAATATTACAGATAGCTATCCATGTTCAGTAATATTTTAGTTCGCTTCTTACAGTTCACTGAACAATAACGGATTTGTTGCCGCCGTGCACTGCACAATAATATTAAATAAATAAGGCATTCATGTCGAACGTCAACAAAGCTGTACTGTCACGGCGTCGTGACGTCGATGAAGGCAGAAGTTGGTGTATCCAAGATAAAACTCTGTGTTTGGCCCAACTTGTGGCCGGGAAACTCAAACTACAGCAACACACATTCCACACTGATAGCGGCGAACAGAGCGTCGGCAGTCGATCAACTGCACCGCGGCAAGGCGCATCGGTAATTGTACATGCGGCATCGAACATTCGAGCCTTATCGCTGGTGACCGGATTAGGTCGAGAATAAACTCAGCTGTTCGCGTTTCCGTGCTCAAGCGTAACAGATGATCTCAAAATAATATGGAATGTTCCCAGACATTCTGGCGCGGTTTGCGCAAGGCAGAAGCTACACGTGCGATTGGCCGGTAACATAACAAAACATAAAAGAAAGGAGCGTGTGTGGCATTGCGCCCCCCCCTCCCCCTCTGAAAAGGCATCGTCCCGATGCTTGTAACAGAACATGAAGGGGAAAAAAGTGCACACACAAAGGAAGTGCAATAATAAGTGCCTCTGTGCGCTGCTTCACACGTTACAATGAACTTTTACCATTCGCCCAATTTTTCAACTTTACTGTTCTTATTGTACGCATTCTTTATGTAGTATTTTCTAATGACCGGCACACATAAAATCGCAAACGGAAGAGAAAGAACTAGAGTACTTCTTATGGGACAAGGGTGGACTTATTTGTTACTCTGTCCGCAATACTTGCTCTTGAGACTGCCTCTGAAGGAGGGAGATTTGTGGGATGAAATTACAGGACTGTCATCGGACGTATAAAGGCACCGTGAAGCATTACGTCGTTGTCTTTTCTTATTGTTTGACCTGCTCTCATTCCATTGTTTTGAAAGAGTCAGCTAGGACGTATAGACTCATTCAGTTCAACAAAATTAAAGGTAATGAGTATGGCGTAAGGCTGGTGCTGTGTTGCTAAATCACTGGTATTCGGGGTATAAATCAGCTCTTTGTGTTGGCTCGACGTTTAAATTATAAGTCTTTCGATCTTGCGGGAGCGTCATTACGCATTGGTCATTTGCCACGAGGGCTGGTTCGGACACAGGGAATATATATTAAATAATATGCACTATATGTCTTCGATTTTCGGCACACACCTAGCTATCACGTCTAAACTTCATTAAATGATTTTACAGCGAAAGCTGTTATGAGATCATTTCACCGGCCGTTTTTGCGCCGTAGTTGTCCGCCGCCGCCGCCGCCGCCGCCGGTGTCCGTAACCAGTATCGCTCGAAATAAGAAAAAAAACTAAATAAGAAAAAAATTCCAGGATGGAGCGAGGTTCGAACCTGGGTCCTCTGCGTGGGAGCCCAGTATTCAACCTCTGAGCCATACCGGTGCTTGAAACTGCTTTGCTAAAAGGTCCTATACAGGCTTCATGTCGGGAAGGAACCACATTAGCATATGCAATATAGCGTGGTAGAAGAGTAAAATAAGCACCAAGCGTAGCACAACGCGAATTCTGTAACCAGGCGTCACACAATGCGAATTGCGCAACGAGCAGGTTGTTGAATACTTCCAACCCATTACAAAGGACCCTGCCATAATTCTTCATCATCAGGCACAGCATCAACAAAGTGCGCATAATGCCTTACATGGGTTTAGCAGGTACCAACGCTCTCCGTAGAATGACAAAAAATGGCAGAGTGCCTGCTGGCCTACTTCTCAAAAATTACAATTTTTATAGCGTAGTGGGTTCCTCGCAAGTGCACTTGGATTGATTGCCAAGGAAGCCCATAAGCGCATGATACACTTCCTCTGGGTCTCAGTAAAATTACAATGATTTATAGCGTAGTGGGTTCCTCGCAAGGGCACTTGTATTGGTTGCCAAGGAAGCCCATAAGCGTATGATCCATTTCCTCGGGGTCTCAGTAAAGTTCTTCGCTCCCCCCCCCCCCCACCCGTCTCTTTCCCACGTCAACGTATGTTATACAGCATGACGGGAGAGGGAAATAGCGACCGGGCGTCACCCAATGCAAATTACATAACTGGTGGGCCGTTTAAAGATTCCAACCCATTACAAAGGGCTGAGCCATAATTCTTCATCGTCATCAGTCGTCGCGTGAACGAAGTGCACATAATGCCTTACAGACGTGTAGCTGGTGCCTCGCTTCTCCGCAGAATCACGAATAATGGCTCAGTAGGTGCTTCCAAACTTTACAAAAATTGTGATTTATGGCGTAGTGGGTACCTTTCTAGTGTACTTGTATTGTAGCCCCAAGAGAGCTTAACGGGCTCTAGAAACGCCGCTCTTCCAGCTTTCGCTACGGAGTGCGGCGAGCAAGGCAGCTCGTTGTGCTTGAAGCGCTGGGCACACACACAACAGGTGATCAATTGTTTCGTCTGCCCCACACGCACTGCACGCAGGTGACGAAGCTCTGCCGAGCCGGTGAGCCGCGGTTATTCCCGCGGCTACACAGAGGGACCTCCTTTTCCCTGCAAAGCACCACACCCAGGTTTTCAAGGCAGTTCTTCGCTTCCTTGAGGACACTGGACTGGCCAACCGGCTATAGTAGCCGCCCGCCGCGTCCTCGGTCATGGACAGCATTCCTCCTCTCCTTCTCCTCCCTCTTCTCATCTTTATCTCCCTTTCCCCCTTTCCCCTACAGGCGCTGAGCCGTGCTCCCAATTAGGGTTGCAGAAGTTGCGCCTTTTCCTTTCCTCAACCTCTCCTCCTCCTCCTCCTCCTCCTCCAGCTTTCGCTGTGACTGTGCTGCGGTTTTAGCGCAGGCCTGGCGTTTTTTTTAGCTGATGTTGTATTTTACGCGCTTCGCTCGTGAAGCAGTATTGCCTTGTACGAAGCGACACATCAGGAGTGCCAGAAAATTCATGCATCGGCGTCATTCGCAGCTTTACATCGTTTCTTTTCACCTCTACGTTATGACGCAGATCAATTCTAAAAAACTCTGTGCCAGTCTCTCTTGGTCACCATTGCGCATTTCGCGGTCTTGCACAAACGCCTGGCTCGCAGAACCTGTTCTGACTCCCCGTATCTGCGCGTGCGCCGTATTACGGTGTAGTCTTCTGAAAACTCAGGACTCACTAGCGATTTCGCTATTGCATATCTGCATGCGCCTGTAAACACAGAGAGAATAAGCGATTGCCTGACGGAGGTGCTATAGGCCACAAAAAGCTCAAATTTGCCTACATCTGCGGGTGAAAACTCAGCAGAAACTTGATCGTACTGCGAAGAATAGTATAATGCAGTGTTATGCCGTATTGAATCTTGAATGCATGTGGTGTTCGCGGATTGAAATGTGACATCAAAATATCAGGTATAACAACCGATATAGGCGATTGCTCGAGAAAGCACAGTATCGGGATAAATGAATTGTCCTAAAGATCACAGGAGAGAAGGAACGAGCTTGTAGATGGTGCACGCTCTGTCGGAATGAATGTTACGTGGAAGTCGATGCTTTGTATCGGGCTGTTTGCCATTGTTTGCGATTATGTTAAGTGTTAATGAAATCAACCGACGTGTCATTTTGAAACGAGTAATTAATTGTTTGAGTAACGTAAGCGTGATTCTAAAGACAACATGCTGACGATACGATGACGCTGACGGCGTAGTAGCAAAAGCGATGGTGTGATGATACAGGTGTGGCACTTCTACGTTCAAAGAACACAATCTGTTCTAACACATAATTCGCACTCGCTAAAGTGGTACAATGCGTCATGAGGTCTCGGAGAATTGCTTATTATGAGTGGTCAAGGGTGCGAATTGCTGAACTCGCTCCCTAGTTAACAGCGTATTGTTGCTACACCTATTGTCTCAAAACGGCGTTACCATATTATAGTACGCTGCCGTCTATACCCTAACGGACACTGGGGAATAAGATTGAAGTCCTAACGTGAAACCTGTGGGCTTCTTTTTTTTTCTTTTCTTTATAACAGCGAAGCTCTTCTAGCTCGGCGTAAAATGTACGGTCGAGCCCGAAAACTATCATAATCGTGAAAGGGTATGTGCCCCAGAACTTGGGAAAATCCCACTGCTCACCGCTACGGCGTGGCCTATAATAACCCTGAGAACGAGTACAGAGAAAGAGAAAAAGAAATAGAGAGAGAAAAAACACTCAGAGAAAGAAAGAAAGAGAGAAAAAACAGAGACACGAAAGATATCGAGAAAGAGAAAGACAAAAATTTTTCCAAGAAAAAATTCTCCACGAGGCGGGATTCGAACCCACGTACCCTCATTCCGAAGGCGAACGCCTATAATAACGCGGCTGTCCAGGGACGCTAGCAGAGCACAGCCTTGTATAGTATAGTGTAGCAAGGGGGTGGGAAAGGGAAGTGAGCGTGACGAGAAGGGATGTGATAGTGAGGTGGAGGGAAAGGAGGAGGGGAGAGAGTAAAGCGTAGCACAGAAAGAATGAGTAATATAGAAATAGAGAGAAAGAAATGCAGAAAGAAAAAGAAAGAGAGAAGGTCAACGAATTAGAGAGAAAGAAATAGCGAGAGAGAGAAAACGATACAAAGAAAGCGGAAGCAAGCGTCGCGTCGTGTAGCGACCAGATACCGCACCCCCTGGCCAAGCCCCGCATGTGTAGTACCTAAGCCACGGCCATAAACGGAGGCATTACGCACAACCTCCGCTCTATGGTGCATAGCCTGGCTGCGCCCGATCGTGTCCAGAGAGTCATGGGGCGTCATCAGAAAGTGCGTACTCTCGAGCAGGAAGCCGCGCATCTCGAAGCTAGACGTGCCAATCGACGGGGAGTACGAGCGACGACGGGCCCGTGCTTCGCTGTACCAAGCTTTGCGCGACTTAGTGCGAAGTGCCCGCATTTTTTTTCGAAAGTACAAAACGTAATAAGACTGAAAAGTAACCTGATGTTCATGCAACTCCTTTGTTTTGTTTATACACCTGAAATGCGCGATTTAACTAAGCTCAGTTGATTTCTTTCATAACCCATATCCACTAAGCGAAACTGCGCTGAATTTCATGGTCATGTTGTCACGTAGTCGTGACGGCGAAGAAGACGGCCCGGTAGTTGGGCTATTAAAGACGTAACTTTTTACTTGGGCGGAATTGTACCCGGGAAACGAACAGTAAAACTACGAGCAATACAAGCTGTACACTGATAGCGGCGAACAGAGAGTCGGCCGTCGATAGTAGCATCTGCGGTAAAGCGCCTCGGTATTTACACACGCGACATCCAACATTCGAGCCTTTTCGCTGGTGGCCGCGTTAGTTTCAGAATAAACTCAACTGTTAGCGTTTGCGCACTCAAGCCTATAAGAAGATTCTCAAAGAACCTGGAAGGTTTCCAGACCACCGGGCGCGGTTTGCGCGAGGCGGTGGTTATACGTGTAACGGACCAGTTACATAAAAATAGCAAAAGACGCGCGTGTGGTAATATGGAGCATATGCAGCTTTGCTTAATTTTAAGAAAGCTTTTCAACAAAAATGGTGATTTACCTATTGAAATGCCCAACAAAAAAATGAAATCTTAGACGTGCTATAATTGAAGCCAGATGAACTTTTAACCATGCAATCACAGCGATCTATGGGTACCTTGGGCCAGGCTCGTAGCCAGGAATTTTTTTCAGGCAAGGCCCACTTGCGGAAAACCTTAGGTATTTGAGAAAGACACCTATTTTAATTATTTATTTTTGGCCAAAACTCCTACTTAACGAAACATTTTTTTTGTGGGGGGGGGGCATAGCCCCTCCCCTCCCCCCCTGGCTACGGGCCTTCCTTGGACACAAACAGCCAACACGGCTGCCTTCAGTTCGATGTCTGACCACTTACCTGGCTACTGTGCTTTGCTCTAAGGTCGTGCACTTAAAATGACGACGGCGAAGGTAAAGATGCTCGCGTTCGTTCGCATAAGATGAAGTTACGCTATTCCGCCATAATTTCTGCAAAAAAAAAACGCACGAATACTTCAAAATATGCGCTTCAGAAAAAACCTATGGTGAGCTCTTGTGTAACACAAGTCGATAAACATTGTAAGGAACAAAATGAAGACCATCGGAGAGCGTTCTGTAATCAAGCGCTGTCATATGACGACGGTTCACGGAGTATCGGCCACTCTTTTCATCCTAGGATTTACGCCACTATTGAATGAATGAATGAATGAATGCACAACTTTATTTTTCCCTGGTTAACGGGAAGGGGGCAATGGGACAGAGGGTGGGGGGAGGACCTACTTCAAGTAGGCCCCTCCACCCTCTCAGCCCACTCCAGGATGGCCTAGATTCGTCCATCAATCATCACCATAATTGACCATTATGATGGAAATTTTACAAGATAATGGTCAGTAATGTATAATGGGCATGGTGGACGTAAGTTGGGTGTTGTGTGTGCCTTATTGAAGCCACAGTGAATCCAGTTTAAGCCGACATCCGCCGTGAACAAATGACAAGCATCTGCGTCTGCATGCAGCTGACTATCCTGTAAGGGGATTAAAAAAGAACAGCAGTTCACAGCAACAGCTGAACATGGTAAGCGTTTTCTCTGGGCCGGTGAAGACGCCTACCGTGTGCATCTGTTGATGCAACCGACTGTTCTCTGGGGTCCCCGTTTAAGGTAGTCAACTCGGCACAGAGGCAAAGGTTCTCACCTGCTTAGAGGGGGACACAACAGCAACCGCCATGCCTCCACCCTTTCCACTGCACTGTCCGCCATTATTATGGAGATATTGCATCATTATGGTGGGATTAAGGTAGCGAATGATGGACAAGTCTTCAGTAGGGGAGCAGCGCTTGCTTTGCGTTGTTATTCACTGTGGAGAATAAAGTCTTCTCTCTTTATATGCAATTACGAACCAACAAGCCAAGTTACACGTCATACTAAGGGCGAAGAATACCTCTTTGTAAAAACTAATTCAGGCGATTTATTACACAAGTGCAATTTTGTACCTCTTTACAGGAGCTGTGCATCATGATATAAAATGTGGGTAACTATAGGCGTCTGTCTCTATTATTAGGAAAAGCAACGCGAAAAAAAAAACTAGATCGCATTGAAAACAAACAAAAAACACCACTATGTAGCGCCTTCCCTGCAACCCTCCGCCCCCCCCCCTTCACCCGCCGCCTTCCTGTCGCCTAGCTCAAAGCAATATACCAAGAGTGTAAGTGCATGAACTTTCCCAATAATGTTCATCATATTGAAACACAACGTGCAATGCGTTATGCGAATCGAAATAACGCGAAAGTTTTGCTTTGTCTAATATTGGCGCAGTTTCAGCTTGTTGATTTACAATATGGTAAGTAAGAATATTAAATAGCGTAATTAGGCCACAAAAATATTTGTAAAAAAAAAAAGCGCTTTGCATTCGTTCATAGTTTTTTTATTCACTTTGCATTATACTTGCAAGCTATACTTGCAGTTTATTGTCGCGAAATAGATTACCTAGTAGACCACGGAAAACGAAATGCCAGCGCTAGAGCCCTTGCGCTTAAAAAAAAAATTAAAAGCTTCTGACCACGCCGAGCAGGAAGCCGTTGGATTTGTTGCTTTGCTTCCGTCC
>NW_023616161.1:0-24426 GCF_013339695.2 Rhipicephalus sanguineus
CGAGAGTCATATCAGTGTAGGCGCCACTCTGTGGTTCAAGCGCATTGCAGAGGGCACTTGGCGTTGTCCTAAAGATGAGAAATATTAAATCTCATGTGAATATAGCCTTTTAGCGGCTCAGTGTAAAAAAAGGCTCTCATGCACTTGCCCATTGTGGTTAGGTGTATAACTGTCGTTTATAGGTTACGCGACAAGTTTCAGCTGCGTACGGTCCTCGTCCCACTACAGAGAGAAATATTTCTGTCAAGTGACGTCTGACACTCCGGTACCTGAATTGTCCCCTAAAAAGAACAGAAAAGTTAATGACACGGGAATCGCAAAACTGAGTTGCCTTGCGCAATTTAACTTGTGGCGAAATTTATACACAAACACCCGTGTACTTAGATTTTAAGGTACGCGTTAAAGAGCCCTGATGGTCAAAATTAATCCAAACGGCGTACTTTACCTTTATGTCGTAGTAATTTCACGCGAAGCCACATCTTTTTTTCTTTACATGATCTTGAGCGTTTGTGTTGTGTTGTTATAGATTGGCGGAAGGCAGCGGACATTATTCGCATGAAAAAACGTACTTTGGTCCCGTGAAATAACCGGGCCTTTGTTTCATTACTGTAGTGCAAGTAATCAATCCAAGAATGTTCCGTGCTGTACAGTTACCTTTGTATGCTGGAATAGAAACAAGCCTGTGCGTGTTAAACGTCTCCGTAGCGCTAAAGCGCGGTCAGCCACGTAGCCTTCCTGAGTAAACCTATCAACTGTCCTGCATTTCATGGAGAACTGAATAAGGAATGCGGATGAATATTTCAGCACGCAGGGCACAAAGTGCTATTTGAACTCATCGTGCAAGAATACGGGCTTTCTTTTTGTTCTGGGGTATCAAGATGAACAAGAAGTAAATACTTCATTCAGTCGCGCTACAACAGTGCGTTACAACACAAGCTAAACACGTAAAAATAAAACAACAATAAAACGTCATTCATTGCGAAAATGCCGACTGTCGCCGAAGGCGAGCAACCCGTTCGTTAGCAGGATGCGCTTCTGTCACAAGTAATCGGCACGCTTCGTGCATTAATTTGGGAATGAAGAGCGCACATGTTACCAGAAAGCTGCAGTCAACGCATTTGGTCTGCCGGAAATCGGGTGAAATCGCTCACAACGAAGCGCTGTTGTGTGCGTTTGTATACGCGCCGACAATCGCTTCTCCGCACTAGCGTGGCGACGGTGCTGCCACCTGTAGCCCGATCTCGCGGCGAATAGCACCGTGATGCTCTATGGCAGTGAGATCACCACCTCTGAAAGTCGTCGTTTTATTTGTAAGATAGATGAGGCCGTCACCTAAGTATTGCGCGCACGCCTACAAATGCTGATGGATGTTACATCAGTCAAGGCCGAGCTAGTGCTCGGCCTTTGTAGCGTTAGTTACACTTGCCTAGCCGGAGCCGATTTCGCGTGGATCCTCATGAGCCGTGCCGCGCATGCGCGAGGATCAGTGATGTCACACAGCTGGCTCACCGGAGCCGGCATCTCACGCGGTCTCCGCCACCGCCGCGCGCGGCTCGCCGCTGCTGGTCTGCGCGTTCGGGAGGAGTGGCGTCGTAGCCGCAGCAGACACACTGGCGCCGGCGCGCGCGCAGACTCCGCCACCACTGCGCGCGACTCGCCGCTGCTGGTCTGCGCATTCGAGATGAGTGGCGTCGTAGCTATGGCAGACGCACTGGCGCCGGCGCGCGCGCAGCTATTCGCCTTCGCTGTGCAGTCGCCGTCTGACACTGCGCTGGATCCGCTTGATAGCGACTCTGACTGGCGTTTGCAGGTGGGTAACGCCATGAAGAAGGATAGTCAAAATGCTGCTCAACGCTGCAGAAGAGCCGTGAAGCTTATCTCATCGGATCGCGAAGTAGTTGCCTGGCAATTAGGGTTCAGCGTACGAAGAATGAACTGAAGAAGGCTAATAATCCTAGACAATCTGGAAAGCTAAGAATAATCAGCTGGACCTTTGCTAACGCTACGTATATCCTGGCATAGCCGAGCTAAGCCACTGACAAATTTTCAATCTTACACTGCTGCTTTCATGGACACTCGGTTGTCCGCTGTCTATTCCGGAACACTGCTACATAAAACAGCATTTCGCGCGTATTTTGTGGTCTGAGGATTCTCTCTACATCGCCTTCCACCGTCGCCACCCCACGACGCTTCATGGAGATTTCCATGCTCTAAGGAAACGCTGAGTAAGCACACCATTTTTCATTCAGCAAAACTGCGGCAAGAGCAGACGCGAACGCCGCGCCCGCAGCGCTACCCTACATGGCTTCGACAACATCCTCTGATGCGGCCTCTCACGTCTAGGCATCCACGAGGTGCTTGTCCGTTATACGCACTCGAGCCAGCTGGCGGGCCTACTCCGCACGTTGCAGGTACCCCTGCACATCGGCGTTGAGGTCGTCGTCTTCGACGTGTGGCAGCATGGCGTCGAGCATCGTCGTCGGCAGTCGTCCGTAGACAGGCTCGAATGGAGTCATCTGCGTAATTTTTTGGATAGCTGCATTGTACGCGAACGTGACATAAGGGAGTACCTCATCCCACGTCTTGTGTTCAACATCGACGTACATCGACAGCATGTCCGCAATTGTCTTGTTGAGGCGTTCGGTTAGCCCGTTCGTCGGGGGGTGATATGCCGTGGTCTTTCGGTGACCCGTGTTGCTGTAGCGCAAGACTCCTTGCATAAGTTCTGCGGTGAATGCCGTCCCGCGGTCCGTGATTAAGATTTCAGGGGCTCCGTGTCGCAGCACCACATGGTGGATGAAAAATTTGGCGACTTCTTCTGCAGTCCCTCTGGGCAGCGAGGTGGTTTCTGCGTAGCGCGTCATGTAGTCTGTGGCTACTACAATCCACTTGTTTCCGGATCGTGACGTGGGGAAAGGGCCAATAAGGTCCATGCCGATGTGTTGGAAGGGCCTTATTGGCACGGTGATCGGCTGCAGAAGTCCAGCAGGTCTAGTCGGCGGCGTTTTCCGGCGCTGGCAGTCACGGTGGCTCCAGACGTAGTGGGTGCCGTTGGATGTGAGACGGGGCCAGTAGTACTTTGTCTTGATCTTTCCGAGCGTGCGTGCTGTGCCGAGGTGCCCTGATGTTGGTTCGTCGTGGCACGCTGCCAAGATTTCGTTGCGGAGGCCAGCGGGGATGACGAGAAGATACTTCGTTTTCGTTGCATGGTCGAAGTTCTTAACGAGCACCGAATTTCTCAGGCAGAATGCAGCGGAGTGGCGCTTAAAAGCCCTTGGCACGGTGACGTTGTGTCGTTCGAGGTGGTCGATCATGGCGCGCAGCTCGGGATCGGCACGCTGCTTGGCGGCTAGATCACTTTCCGTCACGATGCCAAAAAGCGCGGCGTCTTCATCGAAGTCCTGCGGCGGTGGGTCGACGGGAGCACGTGATAGGCAGTCGGCGTCCAAATGTTTCCTGCCGGATTTGTAGACGATGTTGATGTCGTATTCCTGCAGGGGCAGGCTCCATCGCCCCAGGCGGCCAGAAGGATCATTCAAATTTCCAAGCCAACACAGCGCATGGTGGACCGTTACCACCTTAAACGGCCTGCCGTAGACGTACGGACGAAACTTTGAAATGGCCCATATTATGGCAAGGCACTCTTTTTCAGAGGCCGAATAGTTGCTTTCTTCTTTTGAAAGGCTGCGGCTGGCATAAGCGCTTACTTTTTCGCAGCCGTTCTGCTGCTGTATAAGGACAGCACCCAAGCCTACGTCACTTGCATCTGTGTGCATTTCTGTCTCGGCAGAGTCGTTGGAATGTACAAGCACAGGCGGGCTCTGTAGGCGATTTTGCAGCTCAGAGAACGCGTTCTTCTGCGCTTCCTCTCAGCAAAATTGAACGCTGTCTTTCGTCAAGCGAGTGAGCGGTTCGGCAATTTTTGCGAATTTTTTCACGAAGCGCCGGTAGTACGCGCACAGTCCGAGGAATCTTCGCACGCCTTTCTTGTCTTTCGGCCTCGGAAAGTTTGCTATGGCTGTAGTTTTCGCAGAGTCAGGCTTAACTCCCTCGGCGTTGACGACGTGGCCCAAGAACTTCAGCTGCTCGTACGCGAAGCGGCACTTCTCAGCTTTCAACGTTAACCCCGACGTACGAAGGGCTTCGAGCACAGACTCCAACCTCGCAACGTGTTCATCGAAATTCCGCCCAAATACGACGACATCGTCGAGGTAGACGAGGCAGGTGTGCCATTTGAGACCGGGTAGTACGGTATCCATGCCTCTTTGGAATGTGGCCGGTGCTGTACATAGTCCAAAAGGCATTACCTTGAACTCATACAGTCCGTCCGGCGTGATAAACGCTGTCTTCTCACGGTCTCTTTCGTCCACTTCAATTTGCCAGTATCCTGTTTTCAAGTCCATCGAAGAAAAGTACTTTGCGTGGCAAACGTGGTCGAGGGCGTCGTCGATGCGTGGAAGTGGGTATACGTCCTTTTTTGTGATTTTATTCAGCCGTCGGTAGTCGACGCAGGAGCTCAAAGTGCCGTCTTTTGTAGCGTTAGCTACACTTGCCTAGCCAGCGCAGGTTTCGCGGGGGTCATCATGAGCCGTGCTGCGCATGCGCGCGCGACTCGCCGCTGCTGCTCTGCGCATTCGAGAGCGGGGACGTCGTAGCCATGGCGGCGCGCAGCTATTCGATGCGAAGTATGTTAAGGCGGAGCTCAATCCGGTGGTGTGCGGCGTGACCACCCTTACTGCGCATGCGCATACCCTCTCCACACACCTCCTCTCCACTTCCCCTCACCATTGCCCCTGTCATCGACCATCGCCTATTTCCCCGCTCCATTCACCCTCTCCCCTTCCCTTCCCCACTTTCCCTCTCCCCTCCCCTCTCCCATTACCCTCTCCCCTCCCCCTTTCCACTCTTCCTCTGAAACGCGGGCTAGACATGTCGAAATTCTCTCCTGCGCAACGCCGCGATGAGCTCGAGCGCATGCGCGTCCCCTCCCCTTCTCTCTCCTCTCCTACGCTGCCCCCTCTCGCCCTCCTGTCGACCGCGTTCCCCGCTCGCCCTGTGAGAATTAACGGCCAGGCTAGATGGTAGATACGACGCGCGTAGCGTCGCTCTTCGCGTTCCACTACCGGGGCAGCCCAGGGACTTTGCGACGGTTGTATAATGCCGTCAGCGAGCATATCTTCGACTTGTGTCCGAATCGCTTCGCGCTCGTGAAGAGACACGCGGTAAGGCGACTGTCGCGTTGGTCGGGCGCCATGTCGGTGATTATCCGGTGCTTTGCAAGGGGCGTCTGTCATAGCTTCGAAGTCGTCGAGAAACAGTCGCTGTAGCACAGTAGCAAAGCCGTTAGCTCTTCCAGCTGTTCCTGCGGTAGCGCCGGGTTTACGTCGAAGAAGGGAGCAGATCCTAAGGCGTCGTCGATATTCCTCGGTGAAGTTTGTGATTAGAACATGATATTTGCCGAGCTTCAAGCGCAAAATACCTCTTAGGACGGAGACACCGCCGTCCAGAAGCAAGTTGCGGTCGTTCTCCACAATAGCATCGCTGTCAGGACCAGCATCTCGAGAGAAGACGGTGATCATCAGGCTTGAACGGGGAGGCAGTGTGACGTGCTCATCGGCAATCCTTAAGGATGCACGCGGTTTGGCGCTTAGTTTTGGCTTCACGGCGTGATCGGCAGAGAAACTTATGGATTTTGCCGGCAAATCAATAATGGCACCGTTGTCGGTCAAAACGTCCATGCCCAGAATTACGTCGGGGGAGCAATTGGGCAGTATTACGAAGACAGCAAGTTACGTGATGCCGTTTATGGTGATTCGCGACGTACATGTTCCACTAGGCGTGACGAGGTGGCCTCCTGCTGTGCGTATGTACGGACCGTCCCAACTTGTCGTAACTTTTTTCAGTTTCACCGCGAATGGTCCGCTCATCACTGAATAGTCGGCTCCTGTGTCTATCAGTCCGACTACGTCAAGGGCGTGAATAGATTGTGGCGATGGGCGACCTCACAGACCGGCGAAGTCTCGGTCTTGCCAGAGAGAGAGAGCGAGCCCGACACGACCGCCTTGACCAGAAGTATTTTAATCTCTTTCTTTCGAACGCAAGCGCGCGCAGGCCCGTGGCAGCGGCACCTGCCTCGTGCAAGAGCGAGCGTCTCCGTCCTCTTCTTTGCGACGCCGATGCTGCTGCCGCTACAGAGGGCTCCCCCCTAGAGAGGAGGAAAGTCCGACGAGCGATCATAACTCCAGGTGACACGGGAAGTCTTGGGTGTCGCATGAGAAGGCAGCGATCCGGGACGCAGTAGCGTTGCGTCGCACGATGGTGGGGCCGATGGCAACGTTGCTTCGAAATAGGCAGGCTTGATAAGTTCGAGAGCGATTGTGTCGGGCCGGCCGTTGACGTTGACGACGAATGTCGACGGACGACGCTCCAGAACTCCAGGACGACGCTCCAGAACTCCGGAGTAGTGCGGCTGCAAAGGCTTCCGCACAGCACAGTTGCGCACGAAAACGTGTGTAGCAGAGGTGAGCTGCGGAGACACGTAAGGAGCTCTCGATTCGTGCGGGCGTGTAGGCACGGGGCGTAACTGCTGGAAGATGTTTTGCAGGTCGGAAACGTAGTCTCCGGCTAATGGCACAGGTGTTTTGGCGGGGGCTTCGAAGAAGTCGCGTGGCAGGCGTAGCGAACTGCCGTAGACCAACTCGGCGCAGGAACAGCCCAGATCGCTTTTGATGGCAGTTCTAATGCCAAGCAAAACGAGTGGCAGTTGAACGACCCACTTCTCTGGTGATCCTTGTGCCATGAGGGAGGACTTTAGATGCATGTGGAAACGTTCGACCAGCCCATTGGTTTTTGGGTGGTAAGAGGTCGTGCGGAGGCGTGTCGTTTCGAGAAGCTTGAGGAGTTCGTTGAAGAGCGCCGAATCAAACTGCCGACCGCGATCGGTGGCTATGGTAGACGGGCAGCCGAACCTCGCAATCCATGTCGACACGAAGGCTGCTGCAACTGTGGGCGCTGATATGTCGGCGATGGGTGTAGCTTCTGGCCACCGTGTGTAGCGGTCGATGCATGTCAGTATATAACTGTAGCCGTTGGAAGGTGGGAGAGGGCTGACCAGGTCCAAGTGTACGGTGTCGAAACGCGCGTCCGGTGGAAGGAAGAACTTCGCAGGCGGAATGGGATGGCGCTGGATCTTGGAGCGTTGACACGGCAAACAACAGCGCACCCAGTCGCGAACTTGGGCGTTTAGCTGAGGCCAAACGTAGCGACTGGAAATGAGCTTCTGTGTAGCGGGAATTCCGGGATGCGACAGACTGTGTACAGCATCGAACAGGCGTCTGCGAAGCGGTTCCGGGATGAAAGGTCGGGGTGTGCCGGTAGAAGTATCACACACTATCGATGTACCATCTGAAGTCAAAACGACGTCCTCCAGCTTCAGGGACGTTGACGAATTTCGGAGGGTACGTAGCTCGGTGTCGTCACGCTGGTGAGCAGCGAGTAGGCCGACGTCGATAATGGAAGGCTCTGCAGTTGCTGTGGAGACTGCATCGACGCGGCTCAGAACATCGGCAGGAATGTTGTTGGTGCCTTTGACATGACGGAACGTTGTGGTAAACTCCGAGATGTAGGAGAGATGTCGACTCTCGCGAGGCGAGTAGTAGGACGCAGATCGGTTCATCGCGTGCACAAGGGGCTTATGGTCGGTCAGGACGCTAAACTGACGACCTTCTAGAAAGTGCCGGAAGTGTCGAACAGCCAAGTACACGGCGAGTAGCTCGCGGCCGAAAACGCTGTAACGGCTCTGTGCAGGCTTCAGCTTCTTTGAAAAGAAAGCGGGCGGATGCCATGTACCATTAATGAATTGTTGCAAAACGGCGCCGACAGCGTTGTTCAAGGCGTCTGTCATGATAGCAGTCGGTGCATCTGGTTTCGGATGTTTCAGGAGTGTTGCACTGGCGAGGGCACTCTTGACTCTCGTGAACGCGTGGGCGGCTTCTTCAGTCCACTGAAGCGCTTGGTTCGTTTTGGAGTTGAGAAGACCGTCTAGAGGGGCGACCAGTCGTGCACAATCGGGTATAAACCGTCGATAGAAATTGACGAACCCGAGAAATTGTCTAAGTTTAGTCATCGTTGTCGGTTGTGGAAAATCTTCGACGACGCGAATCTTGGACGGCAGTGGTCGAATGCCGTTCGCGTCGACTACGTGTCCAAGGAACTCGAGTTCCTGTCGACCAAATTCACTTTTGGCGGCGTTGATGACGATTCCGCGGCTGGCGAGGCGGGAGAATAACAACCGCAGGTGTTGAATATGTTCTTCAGCGGAAGGACTTGCGAGAAGGAGATCGTCGATATAGGCAAAGACGAATGGCAAGCCTCGGGTGACGGAGTCGATGAAACGCTGGAACGATTGGTTAGCGTTCCGTAGGCCGAAGGGCATGCGGAGGAATTCAAAAAGACCGAAAGCTGTGGTGATGGCGGTCTTCGGGATGTCTTCTTCGGCGACTGGCAGTTGATGATAGGCGCGAACAAGATCGATCTTAGAAAAGATCGTCGCACCGTGCAGTGCTACCGTGAAGTCGTGGATATTCGGAAGTGGGTAGCTATCAGGAACCGTGATGTTGTTGAGCGCCCGGTAATCGCCACATGGACGCCAATCCCCAGACTTCTTCGGCACCATATGAAGCGGAGACGCCCAGTTGCTAGAAGAAGGTCGGATGATCCCGAGTGCGAGCATGTGCTCGAACTCCGCGCGGGCAACCTTGAGTTTCTCAGGAGACAAACGCCGAGGTCGAAAATAAACCGGAGGGCCGGAGGTGACGATGTGATGACAAACGTCGTGTTGGACCGGTTGCGTCCAGTCCGGCTGGCGCGTCAAAGTGGAAAACTCACGGAGGAGCTCGGCGAAAGGTTCTTCCAGCATAGAAGATATGGGCGCGATCGGCGATGTGGTTGTTGCAAGGGAGCCGGTAACGGTCAGGTGGGTAAGAGAGTCGATAAGACGACGGTGTTTCACGTCGACAAGGAGCCCATAGTGGTGCAGGAAATCAGCTCCGATGAGGGCGCGTCGGATATCTGCAAGCAGGAAAATCCAGCGAAACGCTCGTCGGAGGCCAAGATTGAGCATGACGGAGCGTGATGCGTAGACTGGAATGCTGGTACCGTTGACAGCTTGCAAAAACGACACAGGTGTCGTTTTTCGGTCGGAGCGTTGGGCAGGAATAATGCTTACGTCTGCACCAGTGTCGACTAGGAAACGTTGTCCTGTGGCTCTGTCCGTGAGGTAGAAGAGGCGACTTGTGTGCTGGGCCGGACCGCTGGTCGCCGTCAGAGGTCGGCCGGCCTGTTTCCCTGCCATGCACAAGGACGGCGGCAGTGACGAGCGTCGTTTCCAAAACGGCGATGGTAGTAGCAGATGCCAGGCGTTGGTGACGCGTCACGGCTAGTGGTTGTGCGTCTCGGCTTGCTGGAACTTCGGTGGCGTGAACAGTGAGGTGACGCGCGGCGATGTTCTGCTGCAGAGACGATGCATTCGAGACGCTCACACAGGGCGTCGAGCGGCGACTGTGCTATCGAAAAAGACGGCAGAGTTCGCAGCGTGGTGGTACGCACACCAGTCGACGGTGTCGTGGCTGCGATGGTTGGCGTGGCTACTTCCATCACCTTGTCGGCCAACGCGGCAAGTCCGGTGAGGTCCATGGTAGAAGCTGTTGCCAGAACCATCTGCACGTTAGCCGGCAGTCGTTGTAAAAACAGCTCGCGTAACAGCGCGTCGTCGACGGATCTCGCGTTGTCTCCGAGCAGCTGCTTCATTCGGCGAAGAAGTTGGCTGGGGCGTCGGTCGCCGAGTTCTTCAGCGGACAGAAGCTGCTGTATGCGAGCACGCTGTGAAACTGCCGTGCGCTGTAGCAGGGTCGTCTTGAGATCGTCGTAGGCGTTCGCAGACAGCGGGTTGCTCAACAGATCTGTTACTTCGTCAATGGCGGTGGGCGAGAGTGCCGCAACAGCGTAGTGGAACTTCGTAGCTTGGGAGCGGATACCAGCAACTTGAAATTGTGATTCCGTCTGAAGAAACCACGCCGAAGGATGCTGGTCCCAGTACTGAGGAAGGCGGACAGCGATGGCTGAGCAGGAAGGCTCACCGCGTTGCTCGGGAACGTTCTGGTCTCGAGAACTTGTACCGTCAGTCTGTTCCATGGTCGCTTCTGCCACGGAAACGTATGGCCACAATCACGTCCGGGTCACCAAACTGTGGTGTCGGGCTCGCTCTCTCTCTCTGGCAAGACCGAGACTTCGCCGGTCTGTGAGGTCGCCCATCGCCACAGTTTACCTCTGTAGCGGCAGCAGCATCGGCGTCGCAAAGAAGAGGACGGAGACGCTCGCTCTTGCACGAGGCAGGTGCCGCTGCCACGGGCCTGCGCGCGCTTGCGTTCGAAAGAAAGAGATTAAAATACTTCTGGTCAAGGCGGTCGTGTCGGGCTCGCTCTCTCTCTCTGGCAAGACCGAGACTTCGCCGGTCTGTGAGGTCGCCCATCGCCACAGTTTTTCGGGCGATCGGGAAATGGCGGTGGTAACAAGATGCAGTGCGCCGCAGCTTCATCTGGTAGTCGCGCCATGGAGATAGGCGGATCAGAGGTTGGTCGACTCGGTGCGAGTTCCCGGTGGAAGCTTCTGGAATGTTCCATGGTCCGGGTCACCACTGTAGCGGTGGGCGACCTCACAGACCGGCGAAGTCTCGGTCTTGCCAGAGAGAGAGAGCGAGCCCGACACGACCGCCTTGACCAGAAGTATTTTAATCTCTTTCTTTCGAACGCAAGCGCGCGCAGGCCCGTGGCAGCGGCACCTGCCTCGTGCAAGAGCGAGCGTCTCCGTCCTCTTCTTTGCGACGCCGATGCTGCTGCCGCTACAAGATAACTGAACGTCAGAAGTAGTTGGTCGCAAGTTGCTGGTTCGTCGAGGTGTCGTGTCACGGCTGGTTCGCGTTGATGGTCCGTGGCTACGCGTCGTCGTCTTATTAATTCCAGGCTTGGTTACGTCCGGTAAGCGCCGCACCGTGTGCCCGTCGTCGTGTTGGGGCGTCGGGATGTGGGCCCGTCGTGAGCCTTCGTCTAAAATGTGTACATAAAACTAAAAGCTGCTGCTTTTAGTTTCCCTTTCCTGGGCTGGGGGACCTTCCGCGTGTGAAGTCAGTGTTGCTGCGGGGGCCCGTTGATCCGTTTCGGTGGGGTGACGGTGAACGGCCGAAGCGGGCTCGTTGACGGCTAGCCTGAGACAGGTACTAATCGATCTCGCTCGGTAGTTGGCCGGGCAGGAGGCGCGGTGCGTCAACAGAGAAGCCTCAAGGGTCGAGTTGTCTATAGGGGCAGCGACGGTAGATGTGACCGGCTTCTCCGCAGTGGTGGCACAGCGGACGACGGTCGGGTGTTCGCCACACGTCGGTCTTCCTTGGTGTCTGGTCTTGCAGCGTAGGTGTTCGGGCGTGCGATGAAGGACAGTGGTAATGACGCTCCTGACGACGAGGTACGGGACGGCGAGGGGCACGAATAGTAGCGGGGTGTTTCCGGTAGCGTCGTGGTCCCTAGTGCTTGTTGCACCTCTTGACGGATCACATCGCTTAAGACGCGTTTACACTAGAGCGACACGACACCGACGCAGACAGGAGGCAGATGAAGACGGTCGTCCGACGAGTCGCCCGCCGACGATGTCGCCGGACCGTCTGGTCACACTAGGCCGACAACGACGCCGACGCCTCCAAAGACAGCATGTCGTAGTATTGTAACATGATGGCAGACCAAAAACACCAGCAGAACGTATCGGCCGACGTGTCGTCGGGAGGTCTTCGGGAGATCGGTCGCCGAGCGAAAATTTTCCCATGTCGTTGCTTCGAACGTCGAAGGGGTAGATCTTGGGGGAGATCCCCCTCGACATACTCGGGCATTTGACAATGGGCATCTCGCGCACCCCTCAGACGTATTTTCTTTGCTTCCCTTTGTCTGTCCACACCCCCGCCCCCGACGACGGAAGGGGTGGCGGGGGCCGCGCCGCTACACCGAGAGGGACAATCGTAGAGGAGGGAGGACGGCCGAAATGAGCTGCAGGTGTTCCCCCGTTGTCAACTTTAGCGCGCAAGTTTAGTCGGTGTCGCTGTGCGCGTTGGCTGTGCGCGCCTTCTGTGTGACAAGAGAATCGGCCGACGAGAGGCTGGGAGAACGATAAGACGCGGACGGCGTCTTTCATAGACGATCGGCCGATTGTTGGCGTCGTTTCAGTGTAAATAGGACGACGGCACGACAAAAGACACTCCCGGCGACAGTCGGCAGACCGAAATCGGTGTCGTGTCATTCTAGTGTAAACGCGCCTTTAGAGAGGCGACTTGGGGCTGTGGCTACGTTGGGAAAAGGTTTCGTAGCTCCTCCCTTACTACTGCGCGGATGGTCTCGCGTAATGTGTCAGTCGAAATCAGTGTTGCGTCAACGTAGTTGGCATTGACTGCGTCAATGAAGTGGCGGTCATGCTGCTCAGCACGCATTTCGAGGGCCTTCTCAATTGTGCTAGCCTCGGACACGAACTCGCAATGGTTTTCGGCGGATTACGGACAAGCCCAGCGAACAGTTCCTCCTTCACGCTACGCATTAGCAGGCGCAATTTCTTTTCTTCCGCCATTTCGGGGTCAGCCCGCCTGAAGAGCTTTGTCATTTCTTCAATGAATACAACAACCCCTTCGTTAGGGTGTTGTTTGCGCGTCTGCAGCAAGACTTCGGCGCGCTCCTTCCACACGACGGTGGTGAAAGTCGTTAAAAATTGCGTCCTGAATCCCTGCCAGGACTCTAGGGATCTCTCAGTCGGCAAGGTAGAAGAACACGTGCCTCAGTGTCTTCTCGTCGTCCTAACGGTTAAACAGCTTGACCCGTTCAACTTGCTCCAGCCAGTCTTCGGGATTCTCCGAGGGCGACCCATGAAATGGTGGCGGCTCCCTGGGTTGCTGATGAACTACGGGAGGATTGGTAGCGTTGGTCATGTGGCGGCGTCGTTCATCACAGTGGTCACGACGTCCTTCTTCACTTTCTCTGGAAGCAGCCCAAACTCCGGCTGAAGACCTTGCTGTCGCGGGCTGGTACGGGTTGGACTTGCCTGGCGACTTGTAGAGGACTTAGGGTTCATGTACCCAGCACCTCCACCAGATGTCACGTAGCCAAGTACGATGCCGGGTTCTTTCAGAAAAGAACGTTTATTAGAGCGAACTTGTGCTCCGCACCAGATTCAAAGCAAAGACGTGGGCGGCGAAGAAGAGCCGAGAAAACGACGTGCGTAGGCGACCGTCGGCGGAAAAAGGATACCGCGGCGTTATTCTTTCCGCACGATCAGATTACCCGGATAACTCTATACTCGGGGACAACTTTCTGTGGCAATGAAGGGAACACCACAGAACCACAATGCACGTATCCTACCGCTAATGAATGTAGTCCCACAATTGCGTCCGTAGTTTCTGCGTGAGATATATAAAATACTCCTTCATTTTCTACATGTAGCTTTTTGAGACGGAACGCAGCGCACACAATCGAGATATATGTATTTCGTTTACTTTACACGCTGCCACTTTGCGTGTTTGCGTGCGTGAAAAAGTCGCGCCTTTTACCCGTACCTTAGACGCTAAGCAGCGTTAGCGTCCAAATGCAACGCTAGCGATCACTTTCTACGGCGTTACGAGACGCGCGCCGAAGCGGACTACTTCGCGGAGCAGTACATGGACAGACGCTCCACCCCCGTAGCTTTTCCTTCATTGCCACAGAAAGTTGTCCCCGAGTATAGTCTGGTGACGACAGGGCGAAACGCTCTCCGCTATCAAAATGAGACAGCTATACTCGCGGACAACTTTTCTTGGCGTACCTTAGACGCTAAGCAGCGTTTGCGTCGAAGTGCAGCGCTAGCCATCACTTTCCATGGCGTCACGAGACGCGCGCCAAACAGGACTACTTCGCGTGGCAGTACATGTGCAGACGCTCCGCCCCCGTAGCTTTCCGTTCATTGCCAAGAAAAGTTGTCCGCGAGTATAGCGCGACATAAAAGAGAGAAAGAAGGAAAAATGCACTTTGCTTCGAACGTAGATAAGACGATCGGGCGCGGCCAGACGCTGGCCACAAAACATCTACGAGAACGAACGATGAGGCATAGTTTGTGGCAATAGACTTCCCTACTTAGCAAAAGAATAAAGATTTATGGCGTAACGGGTAGCTTGCAATTCCATTTGGAGAAGTCGTTCTATCAGAGTGAACAACGGGCTCTGGCAAGGCCGCTTCTCCAGCGTCGCTGTGCCTGCTCTGCGCAGTCCTGGCGTAGTTTTCTTGGCAGAAAACAGCGTACCACGTTCGCATTTTCTGTGAGGTTCGGCTAGCCTCCGTAACTGTGATAGATTGTTTCATTGCAGCGCCCATCCTCATAGTAAACAATGTGGCAAGCTTGCCCTCAATATGTACGCTCCGCCGCTCTCCGGGTGCCGCTGCCACAGACTGGCGGCGCTATGCAGTTTGACAAGAAAGGGGATTGGCGCAAGCTTATTGGCACTTATTCACAGTATAAAGCAAAGAGTTCAACTGAATCCATCTGGTCGGGGATTAAGATGGACGAAGAAACGCGCAGCACCGACTAAAGTATAACTGTATCCCTAAAAAACTGGAGGCGACACTAATTCTAGATTAGGTGACTGGTAGTGGCACACGCATCGGCATTGGTACGCCTTGGTGTATTTCAGGAGTCAACATCCTGCCTTCCTTGTCCTAACTTTGTTTTATTAACTTTGGTCCGACGGCATCATCATCGTCCACTTCCATTCCGAACGCGACGAGCGAACCGATCTCTATCACTTCAGTGATATACCTTCACTTCAGTGATCACTTCAGTAATATACCTATCACTGAAGGGATTGAGATTGAGACGGTCTCAAAATCACTCATAGAAAGCAAGCAAACACATAATGCTGAAGTTTACCTCTCGTGACTGAAATTTGTCCTGAGGCTAAATTATTTTCAATTTGATTCGTCCTACTACCTGCAAACTTTGGGCACTAGCGTGGGAATCCCTTTTGCACCAGCATTTTATGGGACAGTTTGAATCAGGGCTGTTGAAATTATGTCCGGTAAAGCCTTCCACCTATCTTTGCCACATAGATAACATATTTATTACATGGGAACATGGCGTAAGCGCGCTAAACGCATTCATTGAGCAGTGTAACAAGTTTCATTCTAGTATTAACTTTACCATGCACCATTCTTCCAGTGAAATTAACTTCCTAGACACGACGGTATCTATTGAAACAGCAAAATTAAAGACGGCGCTTTACATAAAAAAAACAGAGCCAGCAATGCCTAGATTAGACTAGTCATCACCCGCGACACTGCAAACAAGGGACATTTGTAGGACAGGCGAGGCGTATAAGAAGGATCTGTAGCGATGACAGTGACTACGTTCACCACCTAAGCAACCTAAAGGGAACATTAGTTGAAAGAAATTACCCGCAAGATGCTCTAAACAAGGTCTACAACGAATCATGTCAACTAGATAGAAAATCACTAGCTAAAAGGGCCCCCATAGCACAGCCCAACCAGCCGCCAGCATTTATAACCAAATACTCAAATGCGCTCCAAAACATAAATATCCTCCGTAAGTGTTATCTAATACTGGCAAGCAACGAGCGGCTTAGAAAAGCGTTTCCCGAAGTACCAAAGGTCGTGTATCACCGCAATAGAAATATGAACGACATGTTAGTGCATGTAAAAGTAAACCCTCATGCTACTGCCCACGTAACACCTTGTTCCCGTCCAAGATGTAAGACATGTCAACACCTTCAAGGTGGCGTTAGAGTTAAAAGTAGGGGTGTGCGAATATTCGAGTTTTTAATGTGATCGAATAATACGTAATCGAATAATTCGATTTGGCTTTCGAATAGCTAGTATTCGATGTTTGGAATAAATGGACAGGACGAATACATAAAACTTGAAAAAGGTCAATGGTGCAACTTGGTTACGGTAAGGTGGCTAAAAGTAATGTCAACGTCTTTACAGTCGACCTTTTGTTAATACTTTCACTAATGCCCTGTTTCAAAGGTGAGCGCGCATGTTTATTTTAAAGGAGATTAAGTAATTTGCGTACGTAAAAGAACACACGCGAGAAAACTGTCAAGCCCTAATTCACAACTTCCCTTCCGAAACAAAAGCACGGACTTCTTGCGTAGTTCGGTGGTGTATGCCGCAAACGCCGTAAAACGTGCCGACTTTGGCCCCCGAAACCCTTGGTGATTGGTTTCACGTGGGAAAATTTGTTCGCGCTGTGTCTCTACCGCACCGCACCACTCGTTAGAAGTCCCATCGTTGCGGCGCGCAGTTAAAACACTGCTGTGAACGGGCGCCCGAAGATTTTTGGGTCCGGTGCTGTCATGACGATGAAGCCCAACATTAACGATGTTCTTTCTTTTAATTTTCAACAAAATCTATGGTATACGATATTCGATTCGATATTCGGGAATTTCTTGTGCTATTCGGCACTATTCAATTCGCATTCGATTCGAGATGAAATTTCACTATTTGCACACCCCTAGTTGAAAGCACCGGAAGTGATTACGTCCATCATATAAAATCTAGTTTAACAGCACTAGTTCAAACGTTATCTACACCGTCGAATGTTCATAATGTCACAAACGGTACATTGGCGAAATGGGACAGCCTGTTAATGTTAGATTAAGCGGGCATCGCGCGGACACTGCGAAGAAATTACCGAAAGCAGTGGCACAGCATTTTAATGTAGCGGGTCAGAACTTCGACGATCTCAAACTTTGCATACTTCAGTCAAGCTTCCGGTCCCCAAGAGGCAGAAAATATACAGAGTCATACATTATTCACAAGTTCAATACACTCCAGCCAGTAGGTATTAACGCTTCTAAGGGGGCTCTTTAATCCATTCGATATGGTACATAACACAACGAAAACCAATGAGAGTTAAGCCCTTCTGGGAATTTCTAACCTACCATTGTTAAGTGCCACGTGCTTCTTCTGACAATCGTTATTCAGCAAAACGTATGCCCCCCAACCCTCCCCCTTTTTTTCTTGATTTTTTTCCTTGGAATATACCTTTCCTACTGATTCACTCAGTTCGTCATGGCGGCCCCCCCACCCCCACTTTCGCTGTTGCCCTCCCCTTCTCCCTTGTGGTGGAGAGGGCACGAAGCATATACACACGAGAGCTAAGGAAATCAGTTCCAGCCTTGAAGAAGACAAGTCCACTGGTCGAAACGTCGGCTCGAGCACCCACCCCATGTCTACGGATGTTTTCGTTACAAATTTCATGACACATGAATCGAGCAAATTTTGGCGCTATCTGTCCGAGACGGAAAATGGTGTCGCGCAGCTAGAAATCGATAGTGTAATCGAGGACGATGCTTCGACTATCGCAAAAGTGTTCAACGAATATTTTCATTCTGTTTTCACTCGCACTTCAGGACCTCTGGAACACGTTGAAACTGTAGTCCGTGGTTCAACAATGGTGCCAGCAGAATTTGCAGCACAGGGAATTCTAAACCTTCTCTTACAAACGGATTTAAAAAGTCGTCAGGACCCGAAAATATTTCAGATATGTTTCTCGGATGCTACGCACAGCAAGCGACTCCTTTCATTCATGAAAATTTCAGAGCATCCTTTAAAACTGCTAGCGTTCCAACGGAATAGCTACGTGCAAAGATCATCCCCATCCACACAGGCGAGAGCAGACTGCAGGTAAACATTTACAGACCCGTATCACTAACGAGCTGCTGTTGTGAGCACATGGAGCACATTATTACCAAGCAAATATGACATATCTTGAAGAAAACAACTTGTTTTACACTAAACGAAATGGCTTGCGCAAAGTTCCATCGACAACAACACTGCTTTCGCAATCCGTTCACCAATTGGTTGCAGTAATTGATTCTAGCCTTCACGCATACGCTATATTCACAGACGTTTCAAAAGTGCTAGACATGATTAACTGTAGAAACAGCGCTAAAAGACGGGACGAACGAGGAAAGGACACAAACAACGGCGCTGACTAACAACCAAATGTGTTTTATTCTTCCAGTCTGCATTTATATACTCCGCCACAATCTCAAGGAAGCAAAAGGCAAAGAAATATAGAAAAAGATGATTAGCCTGCGCAGAGGCCAAAAAATCCTAAAAATCCTCCTTGAGATTGTGGCGGAGTATATAAATGCAGACTGGAAGAATAAAACACATTTGGTTGTTAGTCAGCGCCGTTGTTTGTGTCCTTTCCTCGTTCGTCCCGTCTTTTAGCGCTGTTTCTACAGTTAATCATGAACAAACCAGCCCAAATGCGTACCTTATTGCTAGACATGGTAAACCATTGCACGTAATAAGCAAGCGTGTATCTTTAAAACCGCATACAAATAGTTAATGTAAACAGTGCTGAATCGGAATGCTTGGAACTTTTTTTAGGAGCGCCTCAAGGCTCTGTGCTAGGCCTTATCGTATTCCTAATTACGTGAATGACATGCACCTTAGAACTTGAACCAGATGTCACACTAAGATTATTTGCAGATGACAGCGGCATATCCAAAGAAGACGAACAGAGGCGGATCATGTTAACCTAAACTTATCTTTGTTCAGTATTGTCCAGTGGTGCGACCCATGGGAAATGAAAATAAACGAGACAAAGACAGGATGCGTGTCAATAACACGGAAGAATAAGCCACTACTCTTCATTTACAACCTTAAAGGAACAAATGTCGCGCAGACAGAATCATACAAATACTCAGGGCTAACACTAACGGGTACATTGAAATGGCACACACACATTAGTAATACCTGTCAGAAAGCGTTCACACAACTGTAGCTTCTGCGCACAAAACTTGCAACAGCACCCCCGAATGTTAAGCTGTGATGCTATAAATATCTGGTAGGCCTCATTCTCGAATGCGGCAATGTTGCATGGAATTCATACCCATTGTACCTTATCAACATGTTAGAAGCAATCCAGAACAAGGCGTTTCATTTATGCTCTTATGCTCTAGGAATCTCACTCATCTACGAATGACAGGGTGATGCTACTGCGCAATCGCGCTGCGGTACAGACACTTGAAAGTCACCGGCGCGTTGCTTCTTTGAAATTTATCTACTTGTTACCTATATCACGATAAACTTGCTACTATTAAGAACGGCTATCTCAAACCACCCTATCAGTGTTCTTCGAGACTCAGTCATACACAGTGTACCAGGCCATGTATTACACGCTGCGACACTTACAAGTGTTCTTTCTTCCCGTCTGCAATAGAAAAATGGAACGCTCTGCCACAAGCCTACATGAATGTTGGATCCGGGGAGGCATGCACAACTAAAGTCTAGCAATTTTTCTTTGCGCAACCCCTTGAAATCGCTCTATTTGTACATTGCTAAATTCACTCTTGCACTCTTAGTTTTGTATGTACAGCCACCCAAATCTTTAGCTATCCTGCGCGAGCGCCGACTTTTTTGTGCGTCAGCGCCGTACGACGGAGCCAAGTTGCAAACAGGGCGAGAGTAAACGCATGCCCACGAAGCGCGCTCAGCTGGGCCCATCGTCTGCTTGGCTGTTGCTTCGTGAGAACATCACCCTGATTAACTCACGGATACGTCACACGCCCCCGCGCATGAGATCCACATTTATCAGCTTATCTCATGCGCGGGGGCGTGTGACGTATCCACGGATTTCATTTTCTCGGTTGCTTGCTGATCTTCGGAACATAAGATACGGGCAAGATGGGCTGTCTGTCCGTCTGAAGTGAGTTAATGCGGGGCGACGTTCTCACGAAGGAACGGCCAAGCAGACGATGGGCCCAGCTGAGCGCGCTTCATGGGCATGCGCTTACTCTCACCCTGTTTGCAACTTGGCTCCGTCGTACGGCGCTGACGCACAAAAAAGTCGGCGCTCGCGCAGGATAGCTAAAGATTTGGGCGGCTACGTAACACTGAGTTATGTAAAAAAAATTTAAATTCTCTTGTTTTTCTCTTGGAACTATGAAGGTAACATCGTCGCATAAAACATTGTGCTGAAGAGTGATAATTATTACTGTTATTTTGTTGCGAAATTCACCTTTGTATTCATTGTTCACTCCTTGATAGGCCAGTTTAGGCTCAGAGTATCTAATAAATAAATAAATTTTAAAAATTACTGTTTGTAAGCACTTTCCGTTTGAGTATTTTTTTTTCGTTTTACTTCTGCTATACAATGATGTGCCATGTTTGCCAAACCCGGGGATACCGACCCTGTCAAGCCTGATACATTGTTTTTTGTCCGTGCACACCAAGATTCACTGAGTGTCATTGATGCCGAAATAAAGTACTCCTTGATTGATTGATTGATTGATTGATTGATTGATTGATTGATTGATTGATTGATTGATTGATTGATTGATTGATTGATTGATTGATTGATTGATTGATTGACATAGAACAGTGCCGTCCAAGAGCGGAAACGTTCTCATTTTTTATCAATACATTCTTGCTTTCGTCGGCGCTGTGCATTCAAAGCATGCTTTAGATATCATGTGCGCAGTCACAAAGAAAATTCGTAGTACAATAGTTACCTGATACCAATTTCTGAGCAATGGTTCATGCTTCAAGCTTGTTATAGTATACTCAAGTCCCATGACACCGAAAGCAGAGATGCCGGTGACGTTCAAAGCCCACTTTGCTTCTTCCGCGAAATCAGAGGATGTTTTCTGCTTGGAATGGCCGCCCAACAGCTGCGTCATCAGTCGACGTGGGGCGTAGCTTAAACCGAAGCGCGTGTACGTGCTGTTTTGATGACGATCTGCGACCTGAAAAAAAAAAGACACGCAGGGAAACTGAGGAAATTCATGCTGTATAATATGAAATCCGTCATAATTCATAACACAGGTAAAGGTAGAAACAGGCGACTGAGCGGGAATTGCGATTGAAAATTTTGTTTTCTATAAGCGTCAGCTGTCAAAAATCCGTAGGTGAATACATCCGTATTGGCTTCGCGACATCAGACCAGTCTTTTAGTAATGTCTGGGGTTTAACGTCAGAAAGCCACGATATGATTATGAAAGAGGCCGTAGTGGAGGGCTCCGGAAATTTCGACCACCTGGGGTTCTTTAACGTGCACCTAAATCTAAGTACACGGGCCTCAAACATTTTCGCCTCCATCGAAGGTGCAGCCGCCGCGGCCGAGATTCGATCCCACGACCTTCGGGTCAGCAGTAGAGCGCCATAACCACTAGACTATGGTGGCAGGGCATCAGACCAGTCTTGTACACGCTCCTCTAAGACAGGAATTAAAGCTTGTTCCTTCCCAATTTTGAAACGAGTTCCCCTTGAAGGTTCTCTCAATGCGAAAGGAACTCGTTCCAGTTACAATTCAAACATTGGACCGCGTCAGTGCATTAAAGTTACATTTCATCTTTTTTTCCAAAATGAATTATAGTGTCGGTCAAATAATCCTGCGTCAAAATAAAATGAGCCAATTGCAGCTCACTGAAACTACGCATAATATACGAATTTGAACATCGCCGCAGCAGGTTGTACGGACATAAAACAATCTAAAGAAAAGCTACTTGACGAATTTTTTAGAGAACACCGGACGCACTACAGACATGTTTAACTGCAACATTGGTGCTCGGCGAATGCAACTGCAACACATGTGGCACTTCCGACATCGGTCTTCAAATGCACAGCCAGGATACTGCGCTTCCGGTGTTCAAATAGAAATCTTCTCACGTGCACGAATATAATTAAATTTCTTCCACAGGAAACCACATAGAAACGAACAACACATAGGTGTTTTATGAGTACTGATTTAATATTGCAGTATGAGTGAAAAATAATGCCCATGATAGATTTTTCGCACCTTCGTAAAGTACCTTGTTCGAACTCAACCAGAGCTTCATTTCCACACTGGTGTCTGAGAGATTTGCGAAGACTTCGTTGCCTCGAAAACAAAGCAACGCTGTGTGGTCGGGCCCCTATTCCAAGGCACCGCTGGCCCTCGCCATCCTTTCGGCCCTCCGGACCAGCCTGAGCTGGTCCCCGAGGGCAGGGCTGGACAGCAATGCCTCCCACCTCAATCTGGTGTTATCCACCTCTTGCTCTTCGGTATGAGCCGTGCACTCCCATGTGATGTGGTAGAGCGTCGGTGTGCTCCCACACCATGGGCATATGTCTTTGTATGCTGTGGGATAGTACACATGTAATCTATGAATGTTTGTGTATGTGTCCGTTTGGAGCCTACGTAAACGCCGCAGAATCCATGGCTGAAAGGTTCTTGTGCGGTGCTGGGTAGAGCCTCCTCAAATCCCTGTAATATTGCAGGACCGCTTTGTAACTAGGTTCGATGGGTGTCGGGTCCTCCACGATGTTGCTATCGGCAGCTCGGTAATTAGTGAAACCTCGAGCCGCCTCATCTGCATAGAGGTTCCCAGTAACACCCTCGTGTCCCGGGGCCAAGTTATTGTTTGGGTATAGCTACTGTCCAGTTCTCTGCTGCTTTCGGTAAGTATCCGGTGTGCCTTGGCGCCGACTTTCCTTTCTGATAATTTCTGCATGCTGCCTGAGAGTCTGTGATAATGGTTAGTGGAGCATTGCGCTCCATACCTTCTCTTATAGCTAAGGCGATGGCTATCTCTTCTGCCTTCTATAATGGTTGCTCGAGAAACCGAAGCACAGGCCGTGATTTACCTCTTCTGTTACAACAACCGCCACCATATTCTTTGCGTTGGCACAGTATGGTGAAGCATCCGTGAATCTTGCAGTGTCCAAGAACTTCGTGGTTTTGTCTATGTATTCTGCTCTAGCTTTTCTCCTCCCTGCGTGTAATGTCGCATCCATGTTTTGGGGTATTGGTGAATACCCATACAAATCTCCGATCTGGCCGGGTAGCTCTTTGGTGCTTTGATGCGTTTCGTATGCAATCTCCCAGGCCGACTCTACGAAGAAGAGCTTTTGCCGGCTTGCGTTTGCGCCAAACGGCTCCTCTGCGCTATGAGTTGGGCCTCAGCTAGCTCATCAAATGTATTGTGGAGGCCAAGAGAGAGAAGCTTCTCATTTGAAGTGTTGCGTGGCAACCTCAAGGCTGTCTTATATGCATCCTTATTATTTGATCAGCCTTTTTCTTTTCCCCATATTCATGGCATGGTAAGGTAGCGAGTATATTACTCTGCTGATTACCAGGCTTTTCACGAGCCTGAGGGTGTCTTGCTCCCCAATCCCTGTCCGATTATGAGCCACCCGGGCTATCATGCGATTAATCTGCTGCGTTGTTTTTCTTATCGTGTTTAAGTGTGGAGACATCTGTTGTTCGATTGTAGCCACATTCCCAGCACCCTAAGTGTTGACCTCCTCCGGAATAACCTTCCCCTCAAGCCTGATCTCGAGTTTGAGTCCCAGATCTGTTCTTTGTTTCTTGTTTTTTGTGAGGCGAATCAGTTCTGATTTCTCCGCCGAACACTGTAGTCCTCTTGTTTCGTATATGCTTCTATTATATTGGCTGCCAATTGGAGCTTTTCCTCCTTTTCACCCAAGTTGCCCTTTGTTATCCATATGTTATATCGTCCGCATACAGAGAATGACGGATGTCGGGAATTTCTTGAAGTTTTTTGGTTAGTCCAATCATGGCTATGTTGAAGAGTGTAGGCGAAATGACCGCACCCTGTGGTGTTCCTTTGTTAGGAGGATGGATGACTTTGGATTCAGTATCCCCTACTTTGATAACTGCTGTTCTCTGGTGAAGGAAGCTTCGGACGTACTCGTACGTCCTTTTACCACAGTTGGTTTCAGCTAGTCCATCCAGTATCCCTTTGTGACTTACGTTGTCAAAGGCCCCTTTTATGTCAATGGCCATGACAATGTGTTCTCCTGCCTTGGGGATGTTGGTTAATACTTCCTCTTTTAAAAGCAGGAGAATGTCCTGTGTTGAAAGATGTGGTCTGAAGCCAAACATGGTGTCAGGCATCAAGTTGTTTGTTTCAAGATGTCGTTGCAGTCTAGTGTTTACTAATCTCTCGAAGACCTTTCCTAGACTGATGTAATAGATATGGGCCTAAGGTTTTCAGAGCCAGTTTCTTCCCCTGGTTTTGGATCATGATGATGACAGCGTGTCTCCATTGCTGTGGTATCGTCCTTAACCCAATGGTCATTTATAAACTTCGTTAGGGCTGCTATAGATTCATCTTTCATGTTTCTGATCATGGCATTAGATATTTTATCTGCCCTGTCGCTGTGTTCCGTTTCACTGGCTATTGCTGCTCTAACTTCTGCTTCCGTGAAGAGTTCATCCTTTCTGAGTGTGGTGTCCACTGTAATCAAGGTGGTATGGAGGTATCGAGGCTTTATCACCAAAGCATTTGCTACGGACGCTTGAAGAAGTTGGTCATTTGTGCCTGGTATGAGTGCAACA
>NW_023616162.1:0-40001 GCF_013339695.2 Rhipicephalus sanguineus
TTCGTAACGGGTTACTGTACTTGGCTGGACATTTATCGCGCCGTTGTTTCTTCCATTTTTTTTAAGTGCTGTGGGTTCCATGTTTGCCATTTCAAAGCAAACGTGTAGCTTGCATAGGCGAGCCGCGAGAGAAGCCTCTCGCAATTTAAATAAGAGAACGGGTCTGTCTGTAATTTTGCATGATGGCCAAATTCTCCCTTGACTGAGTTTATGAGGCACTGTCATTTATTTGAGACGCAAGGTTTGTAATTGCTGGCACGAAAGAATCTGTAGTAGATGTTCAATGTTCGCTCGACGTCGCCCATCTCTATGAAGAGTTGGCCAGCAAAGCAAGGAAGATGCCTTGATAAACAATTTGTGACGAAGTTGTCTGCATACACCTGGACGTCCGACAGCGCAGCCTCAGCATTTCCCTGCTCGGCGTGTCCATTCTTCACCTCCAGGAGACTGAAGAGCTGCAAAAGTAACCCTTCGTTTTGTTCCTCACGAGAGAGATATCTGGACAGTGCGAGCCGCTGGACAGCACTGACCCCCCGGTGTGCGAGTGCGCTGTCGGCGAGCAAAACGACTCACTCCGTTCGCTTTCACGCGGAGAACCATCTATCAAAAAATACTGACCCCTTCCGCAATCGCTCGGACGCGCGTTTTGCTAAACGGCACCCCTGAAAGCTTCCGACCGGGGGGTCACGCATGCTTGGTCCACTTCGCAGCTCCTACAAGACTTGTCCACTCTTCGCAGCAGTTTGACTTAGTGCGCGTGTCTTCTTCGCACCGGGAGCCTAGAAGCGACCGCTCGTGCTTGAAGGGCCCAGAAAAACATCATAGAAGGAAACACTGCCAAGAGTTCCGGCGCGAAAGGGTTAAAAGAAAAGGCCGAGCAAAAGATGGAGAGCAGTGCGAAACGACGAGGGCTGATGATGTCCAAAAAGGGGGATGGGGGGGGGGGGGGCAGAACGCGCGCCGGATTGTTGTCCCGCGGACGAAAAAGGCCGAGAAATATCTTTTTAAACGATCCCAAACGGGCCGGCGGGTGCCCGTGTACAGAGAAAGGGGTTCGAGGGACACGCGACAACAACGACTCGAATGTCGCAGGCAGTGCTGCCTGAGCGGAGAGCGCGCGGAAAATGGAGAGAAAGTGGAGAGAAAGGGCTCTCTCTGCTGGGCCTCGTAGAGAAAGCCTTGTAAACTGGCGGTGCACTCAGCGGGAATAGCAGCAGCAGCAGCGGCTTCTTGTGTAGTATACAGTCGCGCGATCGCCATTTCCCTGAATGAGGAGTGAATGTGTGTGCCCTCCTTTCCCCTTCGAGGGAGATACTACCCTGCCCACTGTCCAAACTGACCACGGGTCTATAGCTCCGCTCGGCGTGGCCGGGAAACGGAACGACGTTGCTGATGCTGCTGTGCGGTTGTCCCGCGTCGCGTTCCTCGCACTCCCGCTCTTTTCGTCCGTTACTTCGTATAACCGCAGGATGACCTTCCTCGCTTCGTGGCTCGACGCCGGAATGTCTCCTCTTCGTGGTTCGCTTCCGAGGATTCGCTTTTCCGCGCCTTTGCGGTCAAGTCGTTTCCGGACGCTGATAGTCACGTGCTGGAAGAGATCACCGGGGCAATTGTTCTCGCTTTTGCTGGCGACGGAGAGCAACTGGTAGCCGCTGTGTCCCGCTAGGGTAAGTGGCGCCATTTTTCACTAACAGTACCTTGTTAGCGCTGACGACTGGATGTCACCTGACACCTGCTAACCAGCCTTTGTATCAAAGGCGCTTTCAAGTTCCACCTGAAGGCCAGGAGAACCGAATCATTAGGACATGCTGTTAGGCTAGTCAGTTTAACTGTACTGTATACGTAAAAACATTGACTCTGGAATGCTTTTAGTTTCTTACGTCCGTTGTGGATTGTTTGCCAGCGCCGTATAGCATACGGGAACATAATATATGAGGAGGATTGTGAAAGCAGCTTCTGTTTCTTGCTTCTAAACATGTCTTTATAGAGGCTGCCAAGAACCTTTATGGCCGATAATGTGACTTCACTGTCATGAACAAATGAACTGTACTCGTTCAGTACGCCACAGCTACGATAAACAGTCCAGCAAACAATCTTATGGGCTTCTCGCAGATCACATTGAACTGAAAGTGTTGTAACAAGTGTATACACATGCATGCTTGTGTACACGTTATATCGGTTCAGTTTTTCCGGCGCTTTAACAGGTGTCGTTGTTGACTCACTTGAAATTCATTTAGTAAACCTCTTATTTCATTAATACTAGTAGAAACGTCCTTGAATTAAAAATCAACTTCGGAAGCTGTTCCGGCCAACGAAGTCTCCAAGGTTCCCTAACATGAGTCAAGTGATATTAAGGCATTAAGGTACATAACAGGTAGTGCAGACATATTGCAGCCATTTCCCGCTTCTTTGTGGAAAGTAGTAACAAATACTTAGATCACCGGTGATTTATTTTATTTATTTATTTATTTATTTATTTATTTATTTATTTATTTTTATTTATTTATTTATTTATTTATTTATTTATTTATTGTCCTTACCTCTGTTGCGTATTACCATTGCTTTCGAACTCGGACTTGATCATGTATATCCCGTATGTCGATGTGCGGCACCTCTTGTTTAAGTTTTTCGTGCGCTGTCAGTTTGGTGGATTCTTCGCTTTCCCATTACTCGACTTCCCTACGAATGTTTTTTTCACCCGGATGCCCAGTTCACGATTACTAAGGAGTGTACTAAGCACACTTGTGGAGACGACGAAGGAAGCACTCCGTTGTAAGACTGTGAGTGCAGGATACAAGCGCGTCCAACAACCTGAAAGTTTTGGGCGCTCTTTAATGTATATTGCGTCACGTCCGCATGACCCATTCAGAAAGTCTGTTTTCGGCAGGAACAGAATAGATTAATTCCAAATCACTTTATTCAACATTGATGTCAGCATGATGTTCGGAGAGCCAAGTAAGAGCACAGACAGCTCGGAGAAGGACGGTGCCCCCTGCAAATGAAATGGTTTTCGTATTCATACATTTACACAGGCAGCAGTTCGACAAGAATAGCAAACACAGCGAAATAGAGATGAATGGCATAGGTGTAGTAGATATGATGCCATAAAAATGCGGCAGATCCCACGCACTGTGGGAATCGGTGTAATGCGAAGCAGCCGGCAAAGAGCTGCTACATGGCCTTGTTCGTCTTTGAGCAAATAAAGTCACTCATGCCATGGCATTTAGTTCACTATATATCGCATGTTTTGCCATGCATGCATGCATGTCCAATCCGGTATATACCATGCTAATGAAACGTGTATTCTGGAATATACGATGCATGACCTGTCATTTATGTTCATCACACTCTCGTGTCATGCCATACCAATTTTGGTATATATCGAGTTAACAAAACGGCCGGAAGCGCACTCTGAGCGTGGCATGTATATCATGTCGTACATGACATGCGTGTCATGATTTTCACGTTACCACCTGTCATTTATGTTTGCCATACAGTCACGTCGCGCAATACCAATTTTGGTGTATATCAAGCGAGCTAAACGGCCGCGAGTACGCTATGAGCGTGGCATGTAAATGATGTATATGACTTGCATGTCATGATTTTCATGTCACCACCTCTCATTTACGTTCGTCATTCAGTCGTGTCGAGCAATACCTATTTTGGCGTATATCACGCGAGCGAAACAGCAGCGGTCGGACAATGAGCGTGGCATGTAAATCATGCAGTAAATTATATGCACATCATGATTTTCAAGTTACCACCACTGATTTACGTTCATCATACAGTATCGCGCAATACCAATATTAGTGTAAATCAAGCGAGCGAAATGGCCGCGAGGGCACCATGAGCGTGGCATGTAAATCATGTCATACATGACTTGCATGTCATGATTTTCCCGTTACCACCACTGATTTACGTTCATCACACAGCATCGTCGCGCAATACCAATTTTGGTGTACATCAAGCGAGACAAATGGCCGCGAGGGCAGCATGAGCGTGGCATGTAAATCATGTCGCACATGACATACATGTCATGATTTTCAGGTTCTCATGGGTCAGTTATGTTTGTCACACAGAAATGTCTCGTCTTACCACTTTTGGTATGTATCCATTCATTTAAGCGGCCGCGAGGGCCCAGGGACCATGTAATGTAAATCATGCTGTACATGACATGCGTGTCATGATTTGCACTTTAGGACCTGTCATTATGTTTGTCATACACTCTTGTCGCGCCATACCAATTTTGGTATATATCAAATTAACGAGACGGCCTCAAGATCCCCAAACCTTGGCATGTAAATCATGCTGTTCATGACATGCATGTCATGATTTTCATGTTATGACCTTTCATTTATGTTCGTGATTTGGTCATGTTGTGTCATACCAATTTTGGTATACATCCCATGAACGAAACGGCCAGGAGAGCACAAAGTCGTAGGCGGCTAGATAGATAGATAGATAGATAGATAGATAGATAGATCGATAGATAGATAGATAGAATAGATAGATAGATAGATGATAGATAGATAGATAGATAGATAGATAGATAGATAGATAGATAGATAGATAGATAGATAGATAGATACGCTCAAAGTCGCAGAAGTTCCTAAGAAATGCTTCACATTTAATAAAAAAAAGGATTGACATTGAGATATAAGAACCAGTAAAAACGACAGTGCTATGCGTGTAGTATATGTATGGGGCAGGGGCATAGCCAGAAATTTTTTCCGGGGGCGGGGGGGGGGGGGTCGGACCCCCCCCCTCTTGGCTACGCCCTGGTATAGGGCTTGTGCGCTTCGCTATTCTGCTTTCGTACCACCCATCTCTTAGCATCAGAGCGTCGACAGAGAAGTGGTAAAAAAAATCACGTCAGTATTAGTGCGTAGAGATATGTGCGCTTAGGTGAACCAGAGATGTGGAATTATGTATTGAGCAGGTACAGCGAATAAATCAGAGGGTTAGGAAACAGACACGTGCTTTATAAAGTCAAACGTTGTTCTCACTGCCTCCTTTCTTGTTGTTAATTCTCCCCCCTTATGAAAAAATTTAATGTGTATTAATAGACAGACTAATGTCTTTAGACATAAGAATCATTATACTGTCTAATGCCAGTCTAATGCGCTTTCTAATGCACACCTAATGCGAGTCTAATAGTAATTGGCCACCGTTAGTCTATAGAGTCATGACGTTAGAGTTTCCGATGACCATTGTCTAGCGTTAGTCTATGGAGTCCTAATGCGTGAGTTTCTAATGGCCGTTGTCTAGTGAAACGCAATTGAACATATGCATTAGGTTGACATTAAACACCATATTGCAGACCTTGGCCTTATGCCAGCAACAGCATGTTTGCTGCACACAGGTCAATAAATATTTTTGTGGTTAACAATACAAAAGTGTGTATGCTTTAGACGATTGTCACATAAACGCCAGCAGACCATTTCGAGCAATGACTAGATCACCATTGTTCTTTACACGTAACAGTCTTTCAAAGCCAGTCAATAATCTTGCAGGTCTATGATACATGCATTTGTAAACGAGCGCTAAATTGTCAACCTATTTAGTTTCTATAGGACAATAAATGGGGCTAGTTAAATTTTGTATTTCCTACGAAAGAGCTCTTTTGCAATCACAAACAAACGAAATAAGACCAGGCGAAAGATTTCAGAAGAAAGCGCTTTTCTATTTAATTTCTGACTCAGCTCTGACGATAGGGTCTCTTGTGCTGCACTGTCGTGGTGGTACAGTTGCTGTATTTGAAACCTGCAAGAGAGAGTGTTAATATTAGCTTGGCACTGAAGCATACAGCTTAGGGCAGCATGTGAACAGATGTTGCAATTTATGATTAATGCCTTTTTTTCAGAACAGTGGTATAATTTTTACCATTTTAACTGAATAATCCATCTGTATCAATGTCCAACTACATAGCCTTGGCTTCATGCTGCTTTGATCAAAAACATAAGAAAACAAACCACTATATATCACTTCAGAGGGCTGTGGTTTCGTAGATTGGCCAGCTATTATAGACAGACCAATTAGCTCTGTTAGCTTCTTTGATGTAACATTTCATAATAACGTCCTTTCGCATCTCAAATGGTACTCCATGCATGACTGCTGCATGCATCAGTGAGCCTATTCCACCTCCTTTGTTTTAAACAAAACTATCACAGAACAACTTGTAGCTCATGCTCAGCTTGTGCAAGGTGAATCTGAGCAATAGAAAAGTGGAATGTGGAGCTGAGTCTTGGTAAAACAGCTAGAGAAATGCTAAATTCTAGTGAAAAGAATGATGAAATGGTGGGTTCTGTAAGAACCTACAATATATTTTACCGATATGCATGCTGTAACAAGTTATGGGTCATTTCTACAAAAAATTTGAAAACAAGGCATTAGGGAAAGCGAGCCAAAGCATTTTTGTATTATTACCCCTGGTGACTTTTGCATATTATTCGATAGCTAAAGGTACGTTCATTATGCACCTTGAAGAGGCGACAAAAGTTTTATGAAAATGGAAATATTTTTTCCCGGTTCCATGCTTTAAAGTACACATTTACAATGTTAGCTAGCAAATATTGCATAGTTATGAAATTGATCACTTGTCTTTTAGAAAAACAGAAGAATCCACATTGGAGTGCGTCGGTACTTGTTGAACATCTTGACAGGATAGCACAGCTACTCAAGGAAAGAGCACATAGCAGAGCTAAACTCAAAACTAACCTTTTTTAGAAATCACGCAGACGCTTAAAATATCATCTGAACCCAAGTGTTCGCACAGAGATAACATCATCTACAGTGCATGTGCAAACAGCAAAATGGAATAATCAAACGTACACCCAGGGGGAAAGAGGATCACGAGCTAAGACACCGACACAGAAAGAAGAGAGGAGCATTGTCCGTGTATTAGCTCGCGCTCCTGTTCCCTCCTGAGTATGTACCAAAATGCCCAGTTACAAGTATTGCTAAAATGTACACCCTTCCACAATAGTATGAATTCATTCGACAATTAAAGCTCCCTGTCAAACAAGGTTATTCAAGGCACCATCACACAGTGCATTACACTTCTCTTTCTGTGGTAGGCCTCAACCTGTGTCGTGAACTGTGCGATATACACAGATTCCTGGTATCTTTATAGATTGTGGGTGATAATGTTCCAAAAAATGTGATGAAACATATGAGTATCCGATGCCTTCTAATGAAGGCTATCTCCGATTCAGATTATCAAACTCTCAGGCTTATCGATCATCTGACAACAATGCTTTGTTAGAAGGAAATGGGTACTCCCATGTTGCACGACATTGCTTAAAACATGGTTGCACCACAACCTATAAAAACACCATAAACCTGTACATAGCAGTAAGGTCAGAACAAGGACTATTAAGGCCCACAACATAGAAAAATAGAGCAATGGAATACGCTATGAAAGTGTGGCCTACAGCTTTGCATGAAAGTCAATTTTCAATGTTGCATCAGTTCATAACATAGCGGTAGAATATATGTTTCATTGCCTCCTTTTGCTGTTTGTCAATGCCTGTAGATGACGTCATCTATGCAAGAACTTGTGGTTACACATAATACTGAAACGTTAATACTTATCATAGAGACATGTGAAGGCAGGACGAGGAGGGACACACAAAGGTGCTAACTTTCAAGTAATTTATTTGGACTCAGATCATACATATTTATAATTTTAAGGAAAGAAAACCTCAGGCATGTGCAGGCACAGCTGCATCCAGGAAAAAATAGTTCTTTGTTTTTTAAATATAGTGACGGCACACTAACACAATCTTGGCAAAGATAATGAATAGTTGCTGATTCAATAATCAATCCAATGTACAGTATAGTGTTATCACTGTGTGGCTAACCGGCAACTGCTGCCTCTTTTTGCATTGTTGCAGTGTTCCCTGAGCCTTCCTTTGAGACAATGGCCCATTTTCCCTAGATAATGCTTACCCCATAATAGGGGTATCTCATAAACGATGCCTTCTTTGCAAAGCATGTAACGTACGTGTCCTGCGATTCTTATTCCAGCCAAGCCTCCTTTGAGCAACTGCATGGATTGGTGCTTTTGCATAGTTTAGTATGCTTATTTGAAACCGGGATCACAACGCTGATGTTTGTCTTAGCACCAACCATGTTTATACTGTCGGATATCCTGTGCAGATGTGGCATAGCAGAAACATATTTCGGCGATCAAGATTCGGCGTTGTTTTGGCCTAGCAACTGTAAGGTGGTTTTCTGAGTAGGGCTTCTGCAACCAGTACAGAAAGGGGAGCAGGATATCCTGCTTGCATCCACAAGCAGGATATAATTAAGGCTCGTCCACAAGAAATGGGAACAGGACTTTTTAAGGCGTTATCGAGGCAGTGTCAGACAATGCACCTTTTTACCATTATTTAGTGGGAGGAACTAAAAGGTAAGAATGGCTTGTTTCCCCTCAGTTCGTATGACTAGCACATGCAGTTTTTATGCATATTAAATCGTACATTCAGGAACCTGATAGTACAATACTCGCCCGATGCTCGAGGGTAAGCACCATTGGGTGTAAGTAATCACGTGCAAGTGTTACAATGTTAGTGGCTTCAGATTCGACAGAACCTTTGTGGTAATCTAAAGAAAGAGGTAGTCATCCTCATATATTAGAACCCCTGTGCTTGTATATTGCACTAAAAAATCCTGTTCCCATTTCTTTTGAATGAGCCTTAATTTCAAGAACTCACCGGATGCCAGCAGGATATCCTGCCCCTGTTTCTGTACCGGTTGCAGAAGCCCTACTCAGAAAACCACCTTGCATTTGCCAGGCAAAAAAAAAAAGACTAATCTTGATGGACGACGAATTTTTGCCACTATGCCATATTTGCACAGGATATCTGTCAACATAAAAACGGTTGGTGCTTGGGTAAACATCAACATTGTGCTCATGGCCTCAAATCAGGATTCTAAGCTAAGCAAAAGCAGCAACCCAGATACTCACAAGGACGCCTGGCTGCATTAAGAATCACAGGACACATTACGTGCCCTGCAAAGAAGGCGCCGTTTACCAGATACCCCTATCATGTGGTAAGCGTTATGTAGGGCAAATGAGGTAGTGTCTCAAAAAAAAAGGCCTCAGGGAACGCTGAAACAACGTAAGAAAGGCAGCGATGACTGGTCAGCTACACATTGGAGCACAACTTTGCTTTACACTTTGATGAGAGTTTCATTGTGCATAGGCACATTGACAAACTACTACATTGATCATTGAATCAGCAACTATTATTAATGTTAGCTGAGATTGTGTTAGTGTGCCATCACTATCTTTAACAAAGAAAGAACAATTTTTCTTTCGTGCAGCTGTGCCTGTCCATGCCTGAGTTTTTGTTTTCTTTTTGTTCAATGCATAAGTAAGTGTGATCCACGTGCAAATAAGTAATTGTTGAAATTTAGCACCTGTGCATGTTTCTCCTTCTTGTGCCATCTTCACAGGTCTCTATGCTAAACCTAAGGATGTCTTACCATGAAGGCCAGATATCAACCCTTGATAACATTTTTTTTTAAAGTTTTCTCACTCTGCTCCAAACTACATGGCAAAAAAAAAAAAAATCACTAGAAATCCACTGATTTCTTGAACAATGCAATACTTGTATTTTTATAGTTAGCAAACAGAGTTCCATAATTATGACACTGTCTTCTTTTTCATTTCTGTGATTTACACAGAAAACTGACAAAATTTTAGGATTTTTCAAGATGCTACCTTCCTGCAACCAATGGGGAGCATGAAAACCTATATCAGCGCTACAAAACTTCTTGCATTGTCTATTGTGGCTTCAGATTTCATTTCTTTCTCAATGTTATTTTGCAATTGCCCTCGAAAATTCTGAAGGTAAAAGCTAGCATCGCAACAATACACATAACAACATGATTATAAGTAAGATTTCCCCGCACAGTTTCATGGCAATCCAAACAAAACAGATGTTCGGTGGAAGATGGAGGACGCTTGAAGAGACAAAACGTCCTCAAAGAGGTTATGTCGCTGCAGCCAACTTTTCAACAAGTAGACTTGCCTTCGTCAAGACAGCAACGTCAAGAAGCACCAGTTGCTCCCTTCATGAAGACAACTTCAAGTGTCAAAACGTTGGCTCTGGCGTCATTCCATGTTCAAGGATTACAAACTAAATAATACAAAATATTCTATGCTTCATGTTCAACGGATACAAACTAAATAATATGCACTGCACTAAATTGCAGGAAGTAGGTTTCCCACACCTAAGCCAAGGGCCAGTATATGCTATATTTCAATATGTGCTACGTGTCAAAACTGTCCCATTGTAGTGATAAAAGAGATTCCTACCACTCAATATGGCTTGTCTGGGCTTGCAGGAAGACCGCTCCTATCTTGCACTGCAATCTGTCCTCTGTGTCGGTGCCGTGAACAGCTGTCATCGCTGATCCATACATGACAGATACCACAAAAGATTATTTTCACACAAAACAAACCCTACCACACACAGCGAGCACCAAACATGTCTTCAGGCAAGTGTATATCGATACATTAAAAAAGTTGATCCTTGAAAGAAGGGATCAGGGCACAATCAGAACAGGTATTAGTGGACTAGCCACTTCTTGCAGACTATCGAAAGAGTGGCACTGCATGTCCAACATTCACACATGTACGTAATAAGCATGACCCAGAACATGCATATGGGTGATCCACATGACAAAAACATTTGCAAAGAGTGGGTGGTGCATGAGCGCATGGTGCAAGGTGGGAACAAGCCATACATACGTATTGCGTCCATTTAGGAAACACATTTTTGGTACTCTAAAGCGAATTCACATTTAGCGTGTCTTGTTCACTTGAGCTATCTGATTTTTTTTAGTTATGTAAGCCCTTCACAAAACCAATAACGTTCTGCAACTTTCTGAGAACTTCTGGAACACTATGAATATATAAGAATTAGATCTCTTTCTTTTAATTCATGACCTTACAAAGCTAAATAAATACTAAATCACTGAATACTACACCTTGGTTATGCATCCTCATACAATAAGAGGGCAATATCGGTACCATGCTGATGTAAAAAGGAAAGCGTGAAAATACAATGACTTAAACCAACCCACAATCAAGCAACATTCTCACAACATGAGCACAGTCTAAATTATTCGTGATGGAGAAGCTGGTGTGCTTCCAGCAGCAAAGAAAAAATATAATGGCAGAAAAGAAGTTCACGCACTTTTCTCAACACAAATACTGCACCAAAGAGTGGCATGAGTTAGCTTAACTTAATCGAATTTACATATTCTTCTACTAACATTATTTCATATAAACATGTGCTTCTTCAAATGAAGCACGCAGCTGTTGGAGTGTACACTTAGTACCAGTACATAACGTAATTCACTCAAATACATTTACTTCAAGTGAGCTCCCTTAAAACATTTATGATGCAGCTACGTTGAAATCCTAACCACGGAGCAATTACATGGATTTCCGACAAAAGGACTCGGGAACGCAACCACAAAAACATATCCATCATCGCGTGTGCGTGACAGGGCCGTGTGTTTTTCTATCTACGTGCGCACTGTTGCGACACTTTTGCGCATTATTACCGAGTTTGGTCAACTCCTCTCGTATCACCACCGTGAAAACGCTAAGGGACGACCCGTATGTTTAAAGGCAGGACACTTCTTCACGGCGACAAAGGATTGTATAAATACTCTCAAGCGATGATCTCGTGCAGTAAACATCCAAGGAATAAAAGCGCAATGACACGAGGCTTGCATGATCGAAGGATAGGATTCGCGCAGCCGCAACGCGCATCCTTCAAACATGTAATCAACGCAATCGGCGACCGGCTTTTACGGTGATGTAAATAAAGTGCGCTCAAAGCACCAAACATACCTGTCTATCGGGTCTCTCGTTCATTATCCTCGCTGTGCCAACACGCCGCCCGGGCTATCGGTTCCTGCACAACAGCACCACGCAATGAATAACCAAGTTACTTAGTTCAGCGACTTTCTTCAACTTACCGAAGTTTGGCACTGGCTTTGCATTCTTCACAGTCGCTCGTCAAAAGGCTCACGCTTCCGCTCCCGTACAACCGCGGTCGCCGCTTGTCACAACACTGGGAAGTGGATTGTCTTTGGAGGTACAGTACGGTCCACTTTTAGAGGGAACACGCGAGCGCGCGGCCGGCGTTACGCGGAGCGCCAACTGCTGGCGAGATTTGGAAATCTGGAGCATGCGCATAAAGGCGCAAGGGCGGTGCTTGCCGCCGGCCCGTTCGTCTGCTACTTACCGCCCCTGCGCTTGCCGTGCGCTGGATAGCGCGTTCGTTTTTCTGCGGCGCGATTCATGACCCTGTACTCTCCCTGCGGCTCGTCAGGTAATCAGCGCGCAGAACAAAAAAAAAAGTACCGTTTGTTTATTGCTGTGGTTTCTCGGCAGCTTTGACGCGATTCCATTCATGGCCACAGCGGCTGAATTTCGATTACGGGCGAAATGCAAAGAAAAGCCATGTGCTTATAGTATTTAGAAGCACGTTAAGGAAACACTTGCGATTGAAACTAGTTCGAAGTCTCCCAATACGGCGTGACACCGAATGATATCCTTGTTGTGGCTTGAAATACCCCAGCAAGTGTTAGTTATAACTCTCGTGATTTTTTTAATCGTTAAGGCAACATCACCAGAATATGCGATGACGTGCACATTTACGAAAATTATTGCGTTTCACCAACACGCGCGATGAAAAATGGTGTGCGTGGAACGACGTGGAGTAAACAAAGAAGACAAAATTTATTCGTCGTATTTGTGTGACAGAGTATACGTGAGCCAGGCCAGATCTATAGCCTCGAAACATTTTAAAAATGCAAAGCTAATGAAACATGTCTCTGCCCTGTGAAACGCGAAATAAAATGCAGATCTGTGCAAGCAAAGTAGGACCAAGCGCGACATACCAGGCATTGAAAAAAAAAAATTACACTCGTAATGCCGATGATTACGCTGGTAATCGCAAAAAAAAAGTAGGCTGTTTAGCACTCGGGCTTTTGGTTTCATCGTTTTGGGGTGTCTAGAGAAATGTGTGGTGGATCCTGGGTCTTCCATTCTCATATGAACCTAAGTCGCTTCGTGCTCCAATAGCGTGCCCTAGACTTCGTTCAGTAACGGGTGATGTCACCTTCAGCGTCGACTACAGCCTTCATCCTTTGAGGCAGAGACCTGTACAGTGCTTCTGTGAAGGATGAGTCGCACTTGAGCCGCTCCCACTCTTCGTTAACCGCAGCCCAGAGGTCATTCGCAGATTTTCCATGAAGACCTAGGCGGGAAAGAGACGTCTTCATCCTTCCCCACACATTTTCTATTATATTCAAATCAGGGGACTGTGGGGGCCACATGAGCACAGTCACTCCGCGCTGCTGTAGTAGGCGATCGACCTTTTTGGCGGTGTGCACCGGCGAGCGGTCGTGCTGAAAAATGCAGTCATGCTGCGGTGTGATGTGACTGGTGATGTGCGGGAGGCCGACGGTGTCCAGAATATTGCTGTATTTGTCCGCTGTGAAGGCCCCTTGTATGCGCACGAGGTGTCCGAGGCCGTCACGGGTGATGCAGCCCCAAACGCTCACCACAGTCCGTCCGCTTGCTGCTACTCGCTGAACAAATTCAGGCCTGAACCTATATAGTAACAAACACGAACGAAAAAAAAAAAGTTGTAGAAGGCTGTATTGTGCAGCATTCTTGTCTTGCAATGCCAATCATGTTATAACGGAAGGAACTACGAGCCGAAACAGCAAACTTAACATTATTATTACGGCGAAAATGCTGAGGCCCGGGTACTTAATTTAGGTGCATTTTAAAGAACCTCAGGTGGTCCAAATTTCCGGAGCCCACCACTATGGCGTCACTCGTAATCATGTCGTGGTTTTGCGACGTTAAACACCGGATAATATTAAGATTATTAATACGAAATTGAGGGTTTCATTCTCGGCCGCAGATACCTTGATATTTCTGGTGCAAACATGTTTTCCAACCCACGCATGTGGCAAAATGGGCGTATGATAAGTAGCGTATAATTTCTAAACGAGTTCCGGTCGCGGTGCTTGGGTGCGTTAAAACTCAAATTTACAATTTGCTTTACCATGGAAGTTGTAGCAACGTTAGGGATCTAGAGAAGATTTAAGAGAATTCGAACATACCGAGTTCTATCTGGACGCCAGACACGGGCCCTCTGATCCCATTTGGTTGTGAACGTGCACTCGTCGCGGAAGAGAGGAGGAAGAAGAAGTGCGTTCGGGCATACTTTGTGCCTTGGACTGCTCTCAGTTTTTTCTTAATTGTGACAATTCCTGACGCTCACTGATCGTGCGAAACGGAGGACGTCATCCTTCGGGATGGGGGACCATCACCCCAACGAGACCGCGGGCCCCAGCCGTCTGCCTACCGATGGACCGAAGATGAGTGACCGTGCCGTCGTATCCGTTCCTTGTGACTCCACCGACAGCTCGTCCGTGGAAGACATGGAGTCGGAAGCTGACTTCGCGACGTTCACCTCCCGCCGGTTGAAGCGAAAGCTTCGAAGGACGTCATCTTCAAGAGACTCGCAACCGGCGCTGGATACCGGCAAGCAGTGTTTTACAATCTCGTATGTGCCTACCTCTACAACAGACAACTTGAACTCGCTTAACAGGCAGTCATTAACTGAATATTTTGAGCGAGTCGCACCTGCGCAAGTGACTGAAATTCGTATAAATGGCAGGAAGAACATATTGTCAGTCGACGTGACAAACAAGACTATTCTCGAGAGGCTGAAGGCCGTCGCACAATTGGGGCTATCTCAGTGCGCTCGTTCCTCGCTCGCGGAAAAGGAACAACGACTGGTGTCATAAACGACGTGGACAGTGACATCACTGACGCTGACCTCCAGAGACTTGTAACGTCGACCGTGCGAGTCCTGAATATCCGCCGCTTCGGGCAGTCTCGCTGCATCAAGCTAGTGTTTGATTCCGAGACTCTGCCTAGCCACGTCAAGGTTGGATACGTCCGACATCCTGTGCGCCCTTACGTGCCACGGCCTTTGCAGTGTCACAAGTGCTGCAGGCTGGGACACGTCAGCGCAGTCTGCAAAAGTGAGATTACTTGCCAGCGGTGCGGCGGACCTCATAAAGTCGACAACTGCGATGCTGCTGCTCCTTTGAAATGCCCAAACTGCTCTGGTGCACATGAAGCGACCTCGAAGGACTGCCCCAAGATAAAAGAGGAAATGCGCGTCCTGCGGAAGATGGTGAGGGACAACTCGACACACAGGGAAGCTGTCTCATCCATCCGCCGTCATAGACGCCGCTCCGCACGCAGGCGCCAACGGAACCACAGTGGCCACCAGCTTGATAAATCAACAACAGTTCAGGCCAAACACATGACTGCGCAGCATAACGCCTCTACTCCCATCTGTAGAGCAACCCGTCCGAGTGACGCACAAAAGGAAGCCGAGCCAGCGAAGCACGCCGATGCTTCAGATGCTGAATGGCCTTCGCTACCGTCTGGAGCAATAGGCAAGACCACATCGTGGGCTGCATCTCCAACGGTGGCTCATAACGATAGGCAAGACTTTGAAAAGACTCAGAGCATACTGAAGAACCTGCTGAAGTCCATTCGTGCAATTCTCTGCGAGCTACAGACGCCGGGCGCAAAGGCAGCAGTGCAGATCCTGAACGTGCTGGAACCGCTCCTGGTAACGCTTCCTTAGAACAATATGGCAAATTCATTCGAAGAGCGCGTTCGAGCATCTGCAATAATGCAGTGGAATGCAAGAGGTTTGCGAAGCCGGTTGTCTGACTTTCGACAACGGATGTTTAAATACCAATTTCCCGTGGTTATTATATGCGAGCCGAATATGGTGTCGTCTTTTCGGCTTTCCGGATACGTGACACTGTGGTCTCGCGACGACCGAAGTGCGAGTAAAGTGATGATATGTATACGTCGTGACCTAACGTTCGTGAGGCATGACGTGGCCTCCCATGCTTCAAATGAATATATATGCCTCACGGTGAAACACAAACGGCGTTCACTCTCAATAATCGGTGGATATATCCCCCCCAGAAGCCGTGTGGACTGCACTCACCTTTTATCTGTGCTCCAAGCTTGCCCAGGTCCACATGTATTAGTTGGGGATTTCAACGCACACCATCCCATGTGGGGCTCAGCTTCAATGAACACCCGCGGCAGGGACATTGCTGATCTTCTACTAAATCAGGGCCTGCTGTCCATCAACGATGGATCACCTACTTTTCTTCGTGGCGCATCGTACACCAGCTGTCTGGACGTTTGTTTCGTGTCTAGGGCTCTCCTGCCAACCACCTCCTGGTGTGTAGACATGGAAACACACGGAAGTGACCATCTCCCGACATACATTCAACTGAAAGCATTCCGCCGTTCGGCTCCTTTTTCAGTGCGAAGCGTGGAATGGCAAGAATTCCAAACCTCTGTGGACTCCCAGTGTACCAACATCCAATCTCTCTCTGAAATAGAGAGTGTCATCGCATCAGCCCTAAGTGCAAATACGAAGCATGTCAGTGTACCACAACCAAGATCGCAGATTGATGCACAATACGAACACCTTCGTGCAATCCGTCGTCGTGCAGAGAGAAAGTATAGGAGGACGAGATCACCATCAGACTTGTGTGCATCTCGCCGAGCACTACGGCATATATTAAGACACTTCGACAAACTCGACAGACAACGGTGGAGGACATTTGTGGATCTCTGGACCCCAGGAAGCCTCTGTCGCGAATATGGCAAGTTGTTCGGAGTCTTCAGACACCTACACAACAGTTGTCTCCTTTCCGAGCTGTCGCACTAAAGCAAGGCCGGAGTGAAGTAGATGTTGCAGAAGATTATTGTCAATTGCTGGTAGGCACTTCCTCCTCACCGGTATCGCTTTCATACTGCGCCTCACCACCATCTTCTGACGGTCGCCTCGACGTACCGTTCACTATGCACGAACTCGACGCTGCGATTGCCGCCTCCCGACGCTCGTCTGCGCCAGGGCCTGACGGGATCACCTATTCGGCTCTCTGTCACCTTGGCCAGGAGGCGCGGAAAGTTCTTTTGTCTTACTACAATTCTACGTGGGACACGGCAACAGTCCCAGACAACTGGAAGTGCAGTCGCATAGTGGCCTTACTGAAACCAGGCAAGTGCTTACACGAACTTTCTTCGTATAGGCCAATTGCCCTAGCCAGTTGTGTCGGCAAAGTAATGGAACGCATGGTGCTGACGAGACTGGAATGGCTATTGGAGAACAATGTCATCTTGCCAGATTTCATGAATGGCTTCCGAAGGGGTCGATCGTCAATAGACGGCGTCGTTGACCTAGTTTCGTCGGTAGAAAAAGAAAAACAACGTCGGAGGTTCGTAGGCGCCATTTTTTTGGATATTAAAGGCGCCTACGATAACGTCCTTCATGAGGCCATTCTTGATGCGCTTGAAGACATCGGCGTAGGAGGCCGCCTTCACGCGTGGATAGTCAGCTATCTTAAGGGACGTACCATTTTCATGTCGACGCCTGATGGTGACACGGGCCGGCACCATGTCAGCCGTGGAGTTCCACAAGGCGCGGTCCTCAGCCCCATGCTTTTCAACATCACCCTCATTGGTCTTGCAGCTGAGCTCCCTAACGTTGTCAAAGTCAGCGCCTACGCTGACGATATATGCATATGGGCATCTGGAGCGACGCGTCCGCAACTGCGAGCAAGACTTCAACACGCCACATCAGTAACGTCAAAGTACTTGCGCCGTCAAGGCCTGCAACTCTCAACAACGAAGTGTGCTGCATTGGTATTTACAAAGAAATCAATGACGCGGTACCCGATCTTCGCTGACGGAGCAGTGATTCCTGCTGTCACGCACTACCGATACCTAGGTGTCGTCATTGATCGCAGCCTATCTTGGACGAAGCATGTCACTGCGCTACGAACCAAACTTGTCAGTTTTGTAGACGTTCTTCGAGTTGTAGCAGGACTAAGATGGGGCCCCTCTGAGAAGAGTCTCCTGCAGTTGTACCAGGCATTGTTCGTTGGCTATCTAAGGTACAGTGCACCTGTGCTCTCCAGTATGCGTGCAACATGCATCCGTACTTTGGAGAGCCTTCAAGCGCGAGCGCTGCGAACGTGCCTAGGGCTACCAAGGTGTACAACAACCTCTGGCACCATAGAGGAATCACGTACATGCCCTATAGAGGTTTACTTGTCTTGTGAACCCCTTCGAGTCCACCTTCGACTGCTGACTCGCCACGCAAACCATCCCTTGTCTTCGCTCCAGAGAGATCGACCAGGCTGCACCTACTCACGATGCCTCGATACACACAGGCACGTCATCCCTTCTGACTTTACACCAGTCATCATCCCCACAGTGCCACCATGGACGCTGAACAGGCCACTGGTGTCCCTTCAAATACCCGGGATTACGAAGAAGCGTCGCGTTCCGTGTGCTGCGCTCAAACAACTCACCTTGGCATATTTGACTCAACGTTACGACGACACTCTGCACATATACACCGATGGATCTGTGACTTCCTGCGCTTCGACTGCAGCCTTTGTGATTCCTCATCTGGGTACCTCCCGGAAGTACAAATTAGATCACAGGTCGTCTTCAACAGCTGCAGAACTTGTTGCGATACGGGAAGCTATCCAATTCGTGTGCGGACAATCACCACGTAAATGGACGATACTCTCAGACGCAAAATCCGCATTACAAGCCATTGACTCTTGCTCAAGAAGGGGACAATATTATGCACTTGCTTTAGAAATCATTCACGCATTCGACCTTACGCAGAAGATTGGTCATTCAGTTACGCTGCAATGGATTCCTGGACACTGTGGATTGGTAGGCAACGAGCTTGCTGATTCTGAAGCAAGAACCGCTGTCGCTAACGCCCCCACCGACGTGAAAGTACCGTACACGCGAGGTGACGTGAACTCTTTATTGAGATTGCTCATGCGAGAGTGCATAACCACTTATTGGTCTCAGCCAGACCATCGATACAGGCGCCTGCGGGAAATAGATCCGGAAATGACTTTTCGCCTCCCGGCTAGAATGAACCGAGGCAACGCCAGTTTGCTGCACCGGATTCGTCTGGGAGTTGCATTCACTCGCCGCTATGCACACCTCATCCGCCGTGCGGACAGCCCGAACTGTGAACGATGCCAAGTACATGAAACAACAGCACATATATTTGTGACTGCCCACTTTACGTGTCACAACGTAATGCACTTGCTTTAACGTTGTCAGGAATCGGTGTGGCAACACTAAGTGAGACGGGTATTTTGTCAGCTATGTGCGACCAGACAAAGTCACCAACTGCTATCAAGGCTGTGATAGATTTTCTTAGGAGCACAGAACTGGACACAAGACTATAGCGAAACCACTACGTCACGTGGTTATTGTATTATTGTATATACGCATATCTCTTTTCTCTCCCCATCATCACCCCTCATCACTCCTTTTTTCCCCTTTCCCTTTTCCCCTGTGCAGAGTAGCAGGCTAGAGCGCACTAGCTCAGGCCGACCTCTCTGCCTTCAAATAAAATTCTCTCTCTCTCTCTCTCTCGTCGCTGAAGACCCCTCGGCCCCAATCGTCAGGGGACCACGCTTCATGCCGCTGGGCAAACGACAGGCGCTTTGACTTGTTCACATTCGTCAGTAGCGGCTTTTGCACTGCCATCCTGCTCTTGAGTCCTGCTTCAGCCAGCCGTCGCTTCACAGTTGTTTTTGAAGCGGTCAGTTGAAAACACTGGCGTATTTCACTAACTGAAGCTCGAGGGTTGTCAGCAACGTATGCAACGATATTCATATCGTATTCCTGAGTTGTCACTCGTGGCCTTGGTTTCCGAGGGGCGTCCTTGATCCTATTTTCATCTCTGAAGGCCTGGATAATTCTATTCACGGTCTTAAGTGGCCTCTTCACCATGGCAGCGACGGCGCGCTGGCTGTATTCTTTAGTGTAGAGCTCGACTATGCGAAGCCTTTCGTCCTCAGGTACCCTGGCCATGCCACTTTTAAGAACTAGCACTGCCAAAAATGCGATCAGCAAAGAAATGCGCCCCCAGCTGTGGAATTATGTGGAAGCAATAACGAAGCCAGCACTTGCGTAACCTAGTGTCAGCGCTTATCAAAAAGTTAATCGTACTTTTCGAACCAGCCAGCCGCTTTTGATAAGACAAGGAATCTGATGGTTGATGCAGCGAGCATAGCAAGCTTGTCTTTCCAAGCATATAAATATACAAAGGCGCTAGCGCGCGCCGAGTGCGGGGGCGGAGAAGTAGCAGACGACGCGGGTACGAACCGCCCTTGTTATTCTATGCGCATGCTCCACGTTTCCAAATCTCGCCAGCAGTTAGCGCTCCGCGGACCGCCGGCCGCGCGCTCGCGTGTTCCCTCTAAGAGTGGACCGTACTGTACACTCGATATTGAATCACGCGATTAACGTGAGTAATCGATAAACGAAGCAAGAAAGCACTTATGAGCGCGGAGACAAAGCTGCGCGTCCGATGAGGCTGTTCCGAGTGGCGACGAACGACGATGCATCATCCCCCACTTGCGGGAGGACGTTCCGAAACGCGCAAAATATCCAGTCGACGAATGTCAAGTACGATAAGCACACAATAAACGCACCACAATATCTATCAACACGGTAAATATGTCACTGCGGAGCACATGTGCTCGCGGGAAGCACCTGTAGTACAACGAGGCCTGTTGCAACTGCCGACTAACAGGCTCGACTAAAAAGAAAATATAGGTGGCAGCAGTGTCGTGTTATCATACAGGAAATTTTTGTATTGAAAATTAAATGTATTTATGGCTTTGCACACAAGTTTAGGTGTGGTTGCACTATTTGATCACTGTTTGTATTTAGTTTTCAAACTATACTTTTTGTTCTTGGCATATTAGAGAAAGTTTTGCTCACGCTCGAGGCGACGGTCATCACTGAGTCCCTGCAAGATGGTGGCTGGATTCTAACCACCCTAGTACAGATCTCAAAGGCAATGCTTTTGCGTACTACAAGCGCCGAACACAGATTTGTTTCAGGGTTGGAGGCTTTGCACGTGTGTCGATAGGTATGAATAGCATGCATTCCTGCACAATAAAAGAGAAAGGGTGTATCTGACCAGGTGCCCATTCCTCTACTTTCTCTGCGTAACAGGAAACAGAAGCGTCAGCTGCGGGATGAAAGGCATGGGCGCCCCCCCCACCCCCACCCCCTGTACCCCGCTCGCCGGAACTTGCCGACGGGGAATGAAGAATGGGGTGGGGGGTGGGGGAGGCTACGTTGGTAGCCACTGCTCCCAGGCGTATTTTTGTTGAAAACGTGTAGCTGATGATACACTTCCAAATTCTGACTGCAACGATCCGACTAATTCATCTCTCATGCTTCCCTCAGTGTCCGCAGTTCTATTACAGTGCACTGCAGTTCTATTAATCCAACCCCCCATCCTCCGGGCAAATGGAAAACCTACACTTCTGTGTAACTGTTCGGGGTATCGCATCACCGCACGCGAGCAACACTATGAAAATTAGTTAATTAGTAAACGCTTCAATATATCCGCGGATAAAACTTCAATATATATATATATATATATATAGATATATATATATATATATATATATATATATATATATATATATATATATATATATATATATAATATATCTATATAGATATATATAATATATATATATATATATATGAAGTTTTATCCGCCAAGGCGGTCGAAATTAATCCGGAATGCCCTATTAGAGCGTGCCTCCACATCGTGCTTTTGGCACGGAATATCCCAGCATTATTATATATTTATTATTATATATTATTATATTATTATTATTATTATTATTATTATTATATTATTATTATTTGTGCTTGAGGTGCTCAATGCTTATTAGGCTCAATGTTATATCTCCTACTGAAACATGATTGAATATTATTGCAATACAAACTGTTTGGCGTTTGAGATTTCTCAAAGACAAAACGTGAATGTTGAGATCTGTAAGAAATTGAATTAGATTAAGGTGCATGTTAAAGAATCCCAAGTGGTCGAAATTTTCGGAGCCCTCCACTACGACGTGCATAATCGTATCGCAGGGGCGTAGGCAGAAATTGTTTTTTTTTTTTGGGGGGGGGGGGGGGGGGACGTGCGCCTCCTTGATCTGAAGTGGGGGCCGGGCAGGCAGATGTGGTCGAATGTCATTTTGGGCTCTGTATGCCATGACAAAAAAACTTTCGAGGGGTGGGGAGGGGGAGGGGGAGGGTGGTTGGGGCACGGGCCCGATGTGCCATCCCCTGGCTACGCCACTGTCGTATCGTGGTTTTGGGATGTAAATCCTCGCAATTGTTACGATTAGTACTAGAATATTTAATTTTTAGTGGTGATGAATGCTTAATATATATTTCTTAGCTGTAATGTGGTTTGGCATTAGGATACGCATTGGAAAATCTGCGTACTTCTGTCATCAGAAATTCTGGTGCATATTGTCATTTGAGTGTCTGATGCACACGTGATGCTAAAGGACATTAGGCTTTGCAGGTCTAATGTCAATCTAATGACACATTAGGTGTGCATTAGTTGCACATTAGACTCGCAAAGTTCATTTTCATAAGGGAGAGCTTGTAATAACGCTGTTCCCGCACTGCTTTCCAAGCGCCTCTGCAATGTGCTCAGTGATGGATGCACGCGTCAAAAGCTGCATAGAAAGATACTCTCGTATGAGCAAAACTCGGGACACCTGTGTTCTTGGACGATCGTTGCGGTTGGAGTAAGAAATTACGCCGCCAATGAAGAGGCTTCCTGAAGGCTTCGCTTTGGGCAGAGAAGGAGATTTAATGAGCTAGGAGAACTCAGGCTTCGTTTGATATATGAGTTTACACGGGCGCCTCACAATACACTCTATACGCCTCCACGCAACATTACAGCCTGTAAAATGGAGAGCGACGTACTGCGCATTGAGGAGCAAGGGACACATCAGGGTGCGAACCGACACATAGAGAAATGAATGCGTGCTAGTTGCAACGGAGGTAACCTAGTTCACGATTATATGTCTTCCTGATGTGTAAGCAATGCGTTATTACGACCTTGGTGGAATGGTTTTCGAATTCCGAAATTTTCAAGCGCATCGCGTTAATTCTCGAATTAACGCTTTGGCAAGAAGCGGTATGGTTGCAATGGTGCGAATTAGCCCTAGTTGCACATACATTAGCGTTACGCGTCACTTGCGACTTGTTACAGCATATGAAACATACGCTTAAGATGCAAATATTCGCAAGAGTTCTTTTACAAAGTATACGCAGTTGTACGCTAAAAAGCTGCATGAATACATTAATGCCGTTTGAAAGATGTTGATATAGAAAGCAGTAGTGACGTTTAGGAGGAAGTTATGCGAGTGCTCAATGACTGCGCCTGACGTTTTGCTCGATTTCAGCCGGGGTCAACAGCGGTTTGTAACCCCGATCCGAAACCCCGATCAAATTTAAGGCACGCCGTAAAATGTACTTAGGAAGAAGTGTTGACCTGCTGAGTTGGTTTTGTGTGGGCCTACATCCAAGTACAGAGGCGTTTTTGTATTTCACCCCCTCAGAAATATGATCGCTGTGACCAGGAATCGAACCCATGCCCTCACATTGAGCTGAGCAATGTCATAGCTGCTAAGTGAGCACGATGGTTATATAAGAGCAACGAACAACGTAAGCGTTTGTTTGTGAAGAATTCTACCTTGGAATAACGACGCTATCGCCGACATGAATTTACACGAATAAAGTGTCCGTGACCTTCATTGTTGGCCTGGCATCATCAATCTATATTTATCTAACCGGCAACAAGCCGTCTATTTTATTCCTGCGAGCTCTCAGCACATCGCAACCAAAGAGGAATGACTCGAGGTTTATCGCTTAGCTCTTTATTCTTTCTAGTCTACTCTGTACCAAAACTAAAGCCTTCGTATATGCAGACAACACCGATATAACTGCTGTCGACTGGTCCGTTTATTTTCTGATTGCTAAACGCTGACTGAAAGAACATCTTAAATTTGTGCCAATGTCGATCTCTCAATGATAATTTTTCTGAACCGTAACTCATGTTGTTTCATTACAGTCAGAAACCTCTTCCATTCAGTCCGTCGGTTCATATCGGCCAACATGACATTCATGCTGTTTCTTGGTGCACACTCTTCGAGCAGTAACGTTGAACTTGAACTCAATGAAACATTCAAGCCATATGACTAGTTCAAAGCGTATATTAGCTCCTACGTCAGCTGCGTCGGTTAGCTCGTCAATCAAGAGCATCAGCTGTTTCTGTTAAATTATAACCAAAACAGCTGATGCTCCTGACCCAAAACTGTTTCTCCAGTACATTTCACTCCCCATCATACCACGTGAATGGTACCTCCTGCCGCCTTCTACCTGTGAAAAAAGCTCCTGTGTAAGAGCCGATACACCTTTTTTGTCTATTAAATTACTTTCATTCGAGTAGTGCCCCCGGTTTTTTCAACATTTCGCCATGTTTCATGCCGACCAGGCGGGCTTCCGTCATACCCTAAAATTCACGTAAACGCAAGAGCAACTGATGAAATCATTATCTACGCAGTGGAAACAGACACGTTTTTCACGGTACTGGCGAACTACCTTCTTGATCAGGGCCCAACAGGGCTCACAAAATCTTCGTACGCAACAATTTTCAGACATGATACTAGCGATGACGGGCAGCCACTTGCCGCACACACTTACGAAGGACATGCGCTGTAAATTCGGTCCCAGGTAGTGCTGGGCAGTATCGAAGATACATGTATCTTAGATACTCTATGGGTATCTTTTATCTGTATCGCGATACGTCTCGAAAGATGAGTATCTGTATCTGTATTTCGGATACATTCGATAATGTATCGTGTATCTTAAGATATAACATACTTCTATCGCAACACAACCGTGCGAAACAATAATCGTTGGCCAAGCTCCGCTTCTCAAGCTGGTACTGGTGTCACTAAGAGAGAGAGAGAGAAGGAATGTAGGAAAGGCAGGGAGGTTAACTAGACAATGCGTCCAGTTTGCTACCCTACACATGGGGAGGGGGAATAGGGGAGTAAAAGAGAGAGAGAGAAGGATAGACACATGTCACATCACACACACAGTGCCGAGTTTCACAGGCGGTCGCTCAATAGGGTTCTTTTCAAGTACCGCAGTAGGGCTCGTGTGGCTTTCTGGGCTGATATGCTGCGCGACCAGGCTCCTAAGATCTTTGCTTCATTAAAGGGGCGGTCATCCAGTCTATCCAAGGCACACTGGAGAGTCCGGCGATCTTCATCAAATTGGGCGCAGTGGCACAAGAGATGTTCAGTAGTCTCTATACAATTGCAGCTTTCGCACATGGATGAATCGGCCATGCCAATGCGATGGCTGAATGAGTTAGTAAACGCTACACCGATCCACAACCGGCACAGCATTGTAGCGTCACGTCGAGAAATCTTGGATGGCAGTTGTAGCTGGAGTAATGATTCAAGGTTCTTAGGGCGAGGATTGGAGTTAAGCGGAGAATTCCAGTGCGCAAGCGTGGTATTATGCGCGATGCGACGAAGTTCTCTAGCTGCATCTACTCTCGACAAGGGTATGAACAGTGTGGGCGCTCCATCGTGGGCACATCGGGCAGCGTCGTCAGCGAGGTGGTTACCACTGATGCCACAGTGACCCGGCAGCCATTGTAAAACAATGTCGTGTCCTTGATTAGCGGCGCGATGACAAATTGCATTGATATCAGACACCAACTGATGGTAGTTTCCACGTCGTAGACTTCGCACGCATTGAAGGGCTGCCTTGGAGTCGCAGAATATGGCCCATCTACTAGGGGATTCTTGCATAACAAACTCCATAGCGGCTCGAAGAGCGGCGAGCTCGGAGCCCGTAGATGTCGTGACGTGTGATGTCTTGAACTTGACGGTGATTGATCGAGATGGTATCACAAATGCACCTGTCGAACTTCCCGAGACCGAACCGTCTGTGTAAATATGTATTCGGTTAGCATACGACAAATGCAAAAGGTCCAGTGAGATCTGCTTGAGGGCTGCAGATGACAGGCTTGCCTTTTTAGATATCCCCGGCACTTCAAGGTGCACAGTGGGCCGTTTCATGCACCACTCCGGAGATAGTGGTATTGTTGCGGGCGAGAATCTCCACGAGATGGAATGCTGGTTAGCCGCAACAACCTTGGAAAACGCTGCCTTTGGTCTTTCTAGTGGCAAGCTAGCGAGGTGGTGGTCAGGCACTCTGGATACGTAGCGGATATGTGCCCGGAGTGTGTCGACAGTTATATATGTTGTGATCGGGTGGTCTTTAGCAATAGCAATCGTTGCTACTGTGTTAGCACACCGAGGTAGCCCCAAGCATGTGCGCAGTACTTGGCCTTGAATGCTTTGCAGGACCCGGGTGTTAGTTTTTCCGGCGTTGGAAAGCACGGGCGTGCTATACCGCAAATATCCCAAGAAGAGCGCTCTGTACAGCTGAAGCATAGATGACACTGATGTGCCCCACGTTTTCCCAGCGAGAAATCTCATTACGTGTGTGATAGAGGTGAGCCTCTTCTTCAAGTGCGAGATGTGAGCACTCCACGAAAGATCTCTGTCGATAATGACGCCCAAGAATCGGTGACGTCTCGTATACGAAAGCCTCACGTTGTCGATGGAAACGGGATACCAGATCATGGGCTTGCGGGTAAAAGGGACTAAGGCGCACTTCTCGGTGGAAATTCTGAGGCCTCGAGCATGGAGGTACATCGACGTTATTCTCGCTGCTTTTTGGAGCCGTGCGCGTACCTGGGGTCGTGTCACTGCTGAAGCCCAGATACATATATCATCAGCATACACAGAGAGGTTGACTGATCGAGGTAGAATTTGGACAAGGCCAATGATCGTGAGGTTAAACAACGTAGGACTGAGAACCCCGCCTTGTGGAACGCCACGAGTGGTGTAATGGTCAACGGTGCGGCCTTCCGCAGTATGCACGAAGAAGGATCTCCTCAGTAGGTAGCTCCGAATCCATCGAAACATTTCTCCACCGATTCCAACGTTCGCCAAGGCATCGAGGATGGCATCGTGCGTTACGTTGTCGTATGCACCTTTCACATCGAGGAACATTGCAACCGAGATGCGCTTGAGGTATTTCTGTTGTTGCACAGAGGTTACAAGGTCGATGACATTATCAATAGAAGAGCGGCCTCTTCGAAAACCAGCCATAGCCTCTGGATATATATTGTAGCGCTCTAGGTACCACTCGAGACGTGTCAGAACCATTCTTTCCATTACTTTCCCCACGCAGCTGGACAGCGCAATGGGTCGATATGATGCCAGATCAAGCGGCGACTTTCCAGGTTTGAGGAGCGGTACCAAACGGCTGGACTTCCACCTTTCGGGAACGACGCCATCGTTCCATGACTGGTTGTAGCATTTCAGCAGTTGGTCTCGGCCGCGCCTTCCAAGATGGCATAAAGCAGCGTATGTAATGCCGTCCGGCCCAGGTGACGATGAACGCCTGCAGGTGGCTAGAGCCGCATCTAGTTCCTCGAGTGAGAAAAGCACATTCAGTTCAGAGACGCGCGCTACAGGAACATCACCGAGAACTTCGTCACTCATGGCGACCACATTGCCCGCAATCTTCACGCAGAAATCTTCGGCAACGTCAACCTGCAGACGGCCTTGATGGAGAGCCAATGTGCTGAATGGATGTTGTTGTTGTGGAGTCGAGCCAAGGCCACGCACCGTCCTCCATATAAGCGACATAGGCTTGCGAGGATCGAGTGATTCACAAAATTTCTTCCACCGTTGGTCCTCCAGCTTGTCCATTCGACGTTGGATTTTCTTTTGTAGACGTCGAGCATCTCTGAGGTCATGAATCGAATTAGTGCGCCTGTATCTCCTCTCAGCCCGCCTGCGAATCGTTCGTAATCGTTCAAGTTCCACATCGAAATCTGTACGTTTTGATACGTACGTAAAGGCGCACTTAACCGTTTCCATCACATTTATAATTACCTCCTCGAGGCCGCACGTGATATCATCGCATGCCTCTTCCACCTTTGTCTTGTACATTGTCCAATTAACTCTTCTGTAAGTTGATGAGGAGGATGTTGTAAAACCTGTGACCTTCAAATACGTTGGAATATGGTCACTGCCGTGAGTCTCAATATCAGTGAACCATCGCACTTGTTGAGTGAATCGCCGTGACACCAATGCAAGATCCAAGCAACTGCTATATTTCGAACCACGTAAATACGTCGGACTGCCGTCATTCATAACGTTAAGTTCGTGGCGTGAGGCGAATTCAGCAAGTTTCCGGCCTCTGGAATCAATTTTGGTGCTACCCCAAAGGAAGTGATGAGCATTGAAATCACCAGTAACAATCCAGGGTCCAGGTGTCGCCATCAAGATGTCATGCAGTCTCTCACCGTCGAACCGACCCGATGGTGAGATGTAGGCGCCGATAAGCGTGAAGGCTACCTTCTTCTGCGCAACGCGGAGGCACACGTACTGATTTCCGTTATGGGGTTGCACCAAATGTGGAATGTAGGTTAAGTCTGTACGGATATACACAATTACTTTGCTGGGCTCACCACAAGTCGATGAAGTGAAGGCTTCGTAGCCAGAGAGCTTTATCGCTTTTGACAAATTTGGTTCACATATTACTAATACAGGAAACCTGTTGCGGAAAACGTACTGGCGAAAACATGAGATCCGTGATTTAAGTCCTCTGGCATTCCACTGGAAAACTGTCGCACTGCGTACTTCATCTCGGAATGAAGGCAGTGAACGAGCCATTGTGTCTATGCAAAGTTGGCAAGCACTGGACTCAGGGCATCCAATACTTGCACTGCGCATCGTGCTGTAGGCGTGTTCGTATTGCCTACAAGCGTGCGAATAGCATTGATGAGAGACTTGATCATCATCAAAATTTCACGGTCACGCTCTGTCACCTCATCTAGGCGAGATGCGGAGCGTGGTGCTACCGGTGCGCGTTCCAGTTTTTCTGCAGGAGTTATCCTTGGGAGTGATGGCCATGTTTCTTCCACAGCGTCCTTTCCAGAAACAGCATTCTCAGTGCGCGTGTTCCTTCTGTTCGGCGGTGGTGATGAGGCCGATTCAACGAAAGGAGGCTTTACAGCAGGCTTGATACCTGCAGACTTTCTAGATGAGCGTCTGCGACGAGAACGATGTCGCCTGACGACAGCAACCGCTTCTCGGTGAGTCGAACGGTCCCTCACCATTTTCTTCAAAACCGAAATTTCCTGCTTTATTTTCGGACATTCTTTTGATGTGGCGTCGTGGGGCCCTTGGCAATTCGGACAACTATAGGAATTAGCCTTACAGTTGTCGGCAGAGTGTGGTGCACCACAACGAGAACATGTTGTAGAATTTCCACAGACGGCACTCACATGACCAAATTTGTGACATTTTCGGCACTGAAGCGGCTTAGGAACAAAGGGCCGCACAGCATGTCGGAAATGACCCACCTTAACATGTGACGGCAGGCGATCACTCTTAAAGTCAATCTTCACGCATCTCGACTTTCCTAGACGGCACACCTGGAGTATTTGGGGCCCATCATTAGCAGGCTTAATGAGAATCGGCAGATCTTCGTTCGAGATGGTCACGTCAATGTCATATATGACGCCTGTAGCTGCCTGTTTTCCTAGCGGAATGATAGTGCGAACATTCATGCCACCGAGGACGGCGACTTTGCTCAGTGAATCTAACGCTGACGCTTGAGCGACGTCCACTGCTACAATATTTTTCCGGGGATTCACTCTGATATCCTCAATACTGTTCGGCAACAGTAACTCGAGCTCTGAAGACACAGCTTGCCTGTTCAGTAGCCTCATGTTGATGGATGGTTGCGTAGGCAAGAAGAGGACGGTGTACTTCGGCGGGCTTTGGGGGGCCTTCACAGCAGATGCGTCCACCGATGCCCGGAGCATCCTCCGCTTTGCTTTCTGGCTCATGACGGTCACGTATTCGTCGTCGGAGCTGTCGGCGCTCTCGGCAGTGTCAATAAGGGTAGCCTCACTGTCACTGGAAACGCAGTTCCGCTTCCTTGAGGCTGCCGACGCGGACGCCGGCAAATCGGGTGGGCGTGCAGGTGAGTCCACTTCCATCTCCGCCGAAAAGGGAACTATGCTCCCCGTATAAATGCGAAATTAAGAGAAAACTATGAAGATGAACGGCAAACACTCAGCTACAGCAACACTTCGTCTTCATCAGAACTAAGCCATCTGAACAAGTCTAAGGGCAGTTGCGTTATTTTATTTTTACGCCAGAGTCATCCAGTGAGGGTAGAAAATGAGGAAGACAAGCACGCGGACGACCACGCACCTTTTGTTTTCTCGATTTCTTTTCCTTTTAGTTGCGCTAATGCCGTGACACTTGCTCTTAGCCACTGTACATGCGCCGCGTACTCCACTGCGTGCGGCGTCTATCGCGCAAATTCTCATGTTGTTACAGTGTCGTTATTGAAGATTCTGTTGCGTCTTGCTCCGTAACGAAATGTGATGCGTGCAAGAATGGGATTGCTTTGCGTCGCGTGGATTTTACATATCAGCGATTTGAAGGATATCGTGGATGTAAGTTTGACTTAGATGCCATGAATTAACTTATATGCAAATAAGATTCTAGCAACTTTAGCACCACCGGTACTGATGCTAGATCTAATAGAGCAAGCGTTTACCTAACAGAAAAAATCTTAGCGTACCGTACTTTTCACTTCCATCTATATTTATTCAAAGAACTTATGAAATCATAATTTGTTTACCGGCACAAGTGCTTTCTTAGCTGTCATTTTGCATCACATACATTACCTAGGTCTCTGCACTGTTTTTCTGATCTGGTCACTGCAATATGTATTTTGTAACGCGCTCCCAAAATAAGATTTCTGCTTTATTCTTCTGTCTCCTTTATTTCTACTACTGTTTACACATTTAGACGTTGCCAAAGCTATTTTAAAAACAAATATATAATTATGTGGGCGTGCCTTGAGTAAACAGTACAAAATATTCTGCTTACCGCTTAAGAAAATAGCGAAATTGAGTTTGCATTATAATAATAGAAATATTTAGGAGCCAGAAGGGGATTCGAGAAACGTTGTTTTACTGAATGCTCCGATTTATTCATGAGCGTCCCAACGAGCCGTTTCAGGCAATTTTCCGTAGGCACTAAATTTTCTATTCTCTCAACAGGTAAGTTTACAATACTTCATGCTCATAGTTAAGGGCGTCGTCTGTATTGTGTTTCTGTACTCATTCAATGTGAATGTTTGATACACAACCATCTCTCTATTTTACTTGTATTTGTTTTTTTTCTGTTTTAGGCAGTCTTAATATTTTTCCTATCACTAATCGCCACGTAATAAGAGACAGAATAAGAATAAAAGAAAGGCTGGGAGGTTAACCAGGGCTGAGCCCGGTAGGCTACCCTGCACTGGGGAACGGGGGAGGGGGAAGGAAAGTTAGAGAGGAAGAAATGGGAGCTATAAGCGGCAATAGTGCGAATAGCGGCAGTGTCCTGCGACGCTTTGTGTAATTCTATACAATACGTCTGAGACATTTTTATGTTGCACATGTTCTCTCGTTGAAGAAATATTGCTGAAAGATTGCAGGTTAGTGAACATATCAACAAAGAATCCCTTACGCCAGCAGCTAAGTAGAAGCATGGAAATTCATTGCAGTTTTACGTCATCCACGTATACACCAGGGGTCTCAAACTTAGCTTATAGCCGGCGGGCTGCAGTCGCGAAATTTAGCTCCAAGGGCCGGGACAGTGAAGATTATGGGGTCGGAGAGAGTTTGAACAAAATGACATTGCCATTTGAAAAGATCCGATATCTCATATATAGGTCATTTCTGAAAGGGATTTGGAGTCAGGATTCGAGAAACATCGATACCGATGTACACAACGAGTGAAATCTGGACGCGGATTGAAATGTAGATTTTTTGGTCCAAGGTTATGTTTCAGCACATGGTGACCACATGTTCCTCACGAAAGAAATTCTTGAGACCAGTCATGTCTGTGTAGCTCACGAACATACTTAATTAGAAAATAAAAACAAATGGGACGGAAACGGTCATGTGTACCGGCCGGGCCGCTAGCGAACGGTCTCAAACCCCTAGCATACACCATGCTTTCTCCCTTCCTCCCCCCCTCAAAAAAAAAAAAAAAAAGCCGTTACCAGCGTTGTTGCTGCTGTACGCCTGTTCGGATATACGGTATTGTGCAAACCTTCTTTTGCGGACAAGGTAAAACTCCACGCCGGTATTTGCGCCGTCGTCCAAAGGCTTCCTATTGACGTTATGTGATTATATGGCAACCCGCTAGCTGGTCGGCAAGCTGAGCAGCGACTCCCATCAAATGAAATTATGACAAGCAAGAACCGCTGTCAGCGAAGTGTATGAGGAGTTGTCCTGTGAAGAAGCTAAAACAAGCCCGAATAAGTTGTTTTGCAAGGAAACTATTTCACTTTGAGTAAGAAGGGCAAAACTTTTGAGATAAGAAGACATTTCATTCAAGTGAAACAGAATAGGTCACAGTTAAGAAAGTTTCCAGCAGACATTTTCGTGCATAGGCGTTTGCTGCTACATTATATGGATCTTTAATAACAAATTTGCGAATGTATCGAAGTATCTTAAGGCACAATTGCCAAGTATCATATCGGATACAATTATTGCGGCAGTATTTTGTATCTGTATCTCCAATACTTTTTGCCTGAGTATCTTGTATCGTATCGCGATATAATTTCAAAGTATCTTTGCCCAGCCCTGGTCCCAGGTCACCTATCGGAAATGACACAGCCTCGAACTTACTCAATGACAGAGCAATTTTGCTACCTCTATGTCCTGGACATTTGCAAATCGCACCATGCCTTCACTGACAGATATATATATGGCTTAATTGATCGGAGTATCCAAAAAATTGTCCGCTACATATCCACCGAGTAAAACCATCAATATCTGTATAATCGCACGCTGCTTCATGCTTAATTATGAGGTGCAATAACAAGAATACATGGCGAAAACATATGTTGCAGTACTTACTGTCTCATTATCTGGTTCTCAAACTGAAACCCGTCACCGTCATAACGCAATGTCCATCGGATATTAATTTGGCACAGATTGACAGATCTAGCGCTTTGCAAGATGGCGTGATGCACGTATCTAATGAGGCGTCGTGAGTTTGCACCTTTGTACACTCCGAAAAGGTAAACTTCGTCATGGCTAGTTTTATAAGCGTACGAAGGACAAAGCCACACGAACAGGCAAGGACATTCCACTTTTTTTTTTTTCATTACTGCACCCTTTCCCTGCAGTCATTTGAATCACGTCGCAAAGCATCTCGTCTCGCGCATTTTCAAGAGATATTCAATCATTCAGTTTTGAAGGCTCAGTTCGTTACGACCCCATGTTATAATTCAGCTCGTCTAGATCACCACTATAAGGTATGCGTCGCTACATCTGCCGTACTAACACTTTCTATTATTCCTTTGTCCCACGCACGTGCGAACATTGGAACCACCTTCCTTCCGATATCGTTTCCACTTCAGGTCATGACTCGTTTTGATCCACCTAACACAATTACTTGCTTGATTACGCGTAAAGTGTACATTCTATATTTATTTATTTATTTATTTATTTATTTATTTATTTATTTATTTATTTATTTATTTATTTATTTATTTAATATACCTCAAAGGCCCCCCAAGAGAGGGCTTTACATGAGGGTGTGGGCACACAATATAGTGTTAATAAAACAATGATTCTATGGCGTTTCTAAATTTATCCGTGTTGTGTAATGATGGATGACACTTGGGGAAAGATCTTTCCAGTCCCTGGTTGCCTGAGCGAAAAAGGAGTGATGGTGGGCTGTGGTGCAAGCAGGACGTGGGTAGACGGCCTTGTGGTAACTTGTGCGGGCTGAAGTACGATGGGCTGATTGAATCGGATAGTTATATTGAAACGAATGATACATTTTGTGATACAAGGATAGTCTAGAAATCTTACGGCGTAGGAAGGTTAGGTAGATCTGCTTTTCTTTTAAGGGTAGTACCATTGGTATGATATGAGTAATCTGAGTAGATGAATCTAACTGCGCGGTTTTGAACTAGTTCGATGGAATTACTTAGGTTAATTTGGGGTGCGTCCCAAATGGCGGATGCGTACCCTAGTTTTGGGCGAAATAGTGTTTTGTAGGCTAGTAATTTGACTGATGGAGGGGCAAGATGTAAGTTACGACGAAAGTAACCGAGAGCTCTGTCAGCATTGATAACTGTTTTACTTCTATATATATATATATATATATATATATATATATATATATATATATATATATATATATATATATATATAATCTTATTTCCTGAGTGTTTCTTATCATACTTGCAATAGCTAACATCGTATGTAGACATGTATTGTGCTTGTTATTAATTTGATGTTACCTGTTTGCGGAGTTTGTTATTTTAAGTGCCCCACTCTGTGCGATTGAGGGTAAAATGAATGAATGAATGAATGAATGAATGAATGAATGAATGAATGAATGAATGAATGAATGAATGAATGAATGAATATCTTCCTCGTACTAATAATTTCAGCCTGTAAGTGAAACTCGCTTTGTAGTATCCGGCTTTATGCGCTCTCATCGGTTAATATGCACGTATGTTGTTGATGCGCATCTCTTGATAACGCAAAAGGCGTTGGCGGTGGAGAAACCCTGTGGTGTAATCCCACAGTTCAGCTCACTGTAAACGAAATGTTCTCGCTCATGGTGTGACGCCCAGAGTACTACTTTCTTCGCCTGATTGCGGGCGACCATTCGGGCCGTAGTCACGAATGGTCAGCGCCAGCTGAAGGTCGGCATCTGCTTTAGCGGCAGGCAAACGCCGCTGGCTCACATGCGTCTGTTTTCCGAGGCCTTCTGGTTGCCACCGTTCGCACCGTACCGGAAACAGGCGCGCAGAAAATGAACCAATGCCGGCGAACGGCTCGCCGCCGCCGCGCTGCGCCGGCTGCTCGCGAATGCGAGCTACCAGATTGCGTCGTCGTCGGCTGCTCTCCTGCAGACCTTTAGAAAGGACGGCGGACGCCTGTTCGTTAAGCGGCACCGCGCACTTTGTGTTTTCCTCTTTGAGACAGCTGCGGAGCTGGAAAGAAAGATCAGAATGCGTGCATGTGGCTCCTTAAAGACCTCGCGGCTGTTGTTACCGGCTGGCCATGTGCGATAAACAGGAAAGCAACAAAAAAAAAAGCACACATCCCACTCGTTTTTTTAAGGAGGGAAACGCAGGCGACCCATGGCTCGTTGAAAGCCGAAATTCAAGAAAACTCGACACCAGCCGCCGCTTCTGCACCAGCACGGGAGGCCATCGAGCAGTGGGTAATGAGCGTTTCGCAAGAAGCGACCTGCTCGCCGCAGAGCGGAAACAAAACACCTTCGACTATTCGGGGGAGGTTTCGCGGAAGCAGAGCAGCTCTTAAAGGGGCCCTGCAACACCTTTCTTAGTTATATTGGAATAGTCTCATTATTGACGTATGACTCTTCACGAGTCATATGCGGCAAAAATTTTTCGAATCCGTAAAGTCTAAGTGGTGTTACCAAATTATAGAGATCACGTTCCGCAGCTTTCTCCCTCAACTCAACGTAGCGAGCTCGCGGAAAGCTGCGCGCGGCGTGAAGGGAGGGAGGGAGGGAGGGAGGGCAGAGGTGCGAGGAGGCGACGTCAGCGCCGGCGGCATTTTTTTCTCTCTGGCGTCTCGGCGCAACCACGTGGCCTGTGGCGCCACTTCCGGTCGGCTCGCGCGGTCGTCGTCGAGCGGCGGAGACCATCGCACAGTGTATCGCGCGTGCTTGAAAACTGCGAGTCGGTTTGGTAATGTTGGGTGTGCACCTCGAACTGCCGTAGTGTTTTCATCGCTCTGCCAACCATGGATGCAAACTTGCGTGCGCGTTTGGAACGAATGACAGCTGAGATGGGTTTCGACCCACACTCCGATACACCGCCTCGTCGCACTGCTCGCGCTTGAATCGTACTCAACGCGGCAAAGCTGCGTGCACCCTTCTCCCAGTGGCGGTACTTCGATGCTGTTTGCTCTTCGAATGCGGGCGCACACCGAGTACGGGCTGACAACAAAGAACTAAAGACTAGAAGAAAGGATCGTGGGGCATCGGGCCGGCGCGGACCCATCCCCCGGCTGTCTGCAGCTACCGTGAAAATGCGAGTCTACTTGGTTGCTGTGTCGCGGTTTCTCGGGAACCTGAGACTACGGGGAGGATACGCCGAGGTACGGCTCGATGACATACTGAACAGACAGCGAACGCGGAGGCCGATCGCACTGTGTATCGCGCGTGTTTGAAAAACTGCGCGTCGGTTTGGTAATGTTGGGTGTGCACCTCGAACGCCGTAGTGTTTTCATCGCTTTGCCAACCATAGAAGCAAACCTGCGCGCTCGTTTGGAACAAATGACAGCTGAGATCGGTTTCGGCCCATACTCCGATACACCGCCTCGTAAGACGGCACTGGCAGACGACCCCGATTACCGGACGCCAGCACTGTTATCGGAGACATGCTGCACGGCTGCCTCGGTCGGTCGTGAGAACGTGCCGACGATGCAGTTCCCAGCTGACTAGGCAACACTCGAACGGCTGCCACTCTCAACGGCAACCGGCGATGGTCAAAAGCACAGAAATATTCACGTTTTCGGCACTGCGCATGGCGAAGAAAACGGAACCACGCAACTACGAGCTGTCGGTGAGACCGGAAGTGCTAATATTAATGTTTGTTCGGTGTTTTTAACGCGATAACAGAATATAAACATACATATTATCTACTTATTGAACTCAAAATTAATAACGAAAGTAATAATGAGGGTGTTATCGTGATTATAACATCAGCCAATGGTGGAACTGCCGACAATCGCGTCATATTTTGCGGACTAATACATCATTTGTCGAGAGAAGAGGGAGCGATTTTCAGCTGACTTTGAGAATTTATTGTAAATTCCAGGCCGTGCGCATCGCTATAATATTTGGCTCGCGTGTTCTCGGGAGCCTCGACTACCGATCGGCAGCGCTTTTTGAGCATGCTCGAAAAGTGTTGCAGGGCCCCTTTAAGTGATCTGAGCGCTTCCTCTGCGATCCCGCGGGTCCGCCATGTGCAACGTTCAGGTGTGGCGGAACCATACAACGGCCAGCTGAATCCATGAAGAGAAAATTGGGGCCCAACCGTCTGCTGCCTGTGACGCAATGCGTCACCGACACGTGCGCACTTTTAAACCTGGTTATTGTGTATTTATGAAGTCACGGTGGAAGTTGTCCGCGCAAGAACACTGTTCTAGCCGGATTTCCGCAATGCCTAATTTTAGACGTAGAACAAGGACGCTAAAAGTAGGAGAGAGAGGGAGAGAGTGAGAGAAAATGCAGGAAGAGCGGGGAGGGTAACTAGCATTTGTGCAGTTTTCTACCCTGCACGTGGGGAGAGGAACAGGGGGTAAAAGCGAGGCAGTGAGAAAGCATGAATGCAGGCAATTCACAATACACATGCAAAGTGCAGCGTAGCTGCACACGATCACTTCAAATCGCTTCAAGAACTGCGATAGGTCTCGTATGGATTTCTGGGCTGATGATCTGTGAGCTCGGCAGTAAACAAGTCTCCATAACAAAACTAATGCAAGAACACAATACTTCTACAGCTCATAGTGTAACAGCGCAAAAAAAAAAAAAAAAAATAGACGAGAACACAAAAGAGGAGAATTCACAAACACAAGCGCATTTTTGCGCATTCTCCTCTGTCGTGTTCTCGTCTGTTTTTCTGCGCTGTTACACCATGAACCATTGCCAACTGGCCCAGCTTACCACGCTGCTGCAGCTTCTACAGTTGTTGCAATTCAGTTATTACATTATGTCTATGTTGTCAGTGTGCTTGGCGTCCGTGGCCATGGTATACTTTTATCAACAAACGAGAAGAAGCAAGAGAGCACGACAAAGCATGCCCGCCGCGACGGCTGCATTTTCGATGGAGGCGAAAATGTTTGAGGCCAGTGTACTTAGATTTACGAGCACGTTAAAGAACCCCAGGTGGTCGAAATTTCTGGAGTCCTCCACTACGGCGTCTATCATAATCATACCGTTGTTTTGGGACGTCAAACACCAGAAATTATTACAAAGCGTGCTCAAGCAAATTCAACACATAGAACAACACGTTGCTGATCAGACATCGAAACACCCTCCCTCAGCGCAGGACTTCAGGCTCGGGAAGAACCCATCGGCAGGAACGAAATGTATCTGTCGTCGATTTCGTCCATCACTTCCACTAGGACACGTTGCAAGCTATTCAAATTCTTGCGAAGGGCGGCGCAGGCACGGCTACCTACTTGAATAGTAGCTACCTATACTTATAAATTTCCAGAAAATTTGTGTCAGTCAGACAATCATAAGAAGGTCAATTTCCCCAACTGAGAAAGCACGAAAGCTTTCTGAATCAGTGAGAACACGAAGTGGAATCTTGTTCGCAAGTGTTTGAAAATTGAGTTTAATTTCAAAAAAGAAAAAAAGGAAAGAAAGTGACGGGAACGAAGGCGGAAGGGCACAACACAGTGCAAAACAACCTGTAAGACTCCCGATATTTCCAAGGCAACATTAATGGTGCGTTAAATTTATTTCTAAGGTATTAGACAATCCTGGAGGACCCTTAGTGATGAACTCCGGATGAACTTCAGCGAAGTGGGGCTCTTTAAGTGCCACTAACTATATTTGGTGTGTGTGTTTGTGTGTGTGTGTGCGTGTGTGTGTGCGTGTGTGTGCGCGCGTGCGTGCGTGTGTGTGTGTGTGTGTGTGTGTGTGTGTGTGTGTGTGTGTGTGTGTGTGTGGTGTGTGTGTGTGTGTGTGTGTGTGTGTGTGTGTGTGTGTGTGTGTGTGTGTGTGTGTGTGTGTGTGTGTGTGTTTCTTTTTTTTGCCTGCATTCGAAATGTGGCTACACTGGCCGCATGACACCGCACCCTGCTAAGCGGTGCGGCATCATGGCCGTTAAGCCATCCTGGCGGGTGAGAGGTGCCGATTTTTTAGAGCGATTGCTCTACACCTCCTGGTACAAACCCGGAAAACATTCTTGCGCATGAGTCTGACCTTGAAGCTGAGCCTCCTATCAGGTACAATGTCATAGCAACGGACATGCGCACTGTCGGTTGGTTCTATTCTCGCGTGCACCCATGGAGGAAGGAAAAATGTGACGAGAGGCCTTATCGCATCTCAATGCATTGCGAAAAGTGCGGGGAAGTGACGTGAAATTTTATGGAGCAAACAACTACGTATGGGGCAAACAAAACAGAAGATGCCCCGCGGTGCGCTTTTCCCGTTAGTTTGGTCTTCCGCAGAATCGAATTCCCGGTGTAAACTTGGCGCACGATGTGTTGGTCTGTATGTAGTCAAATGCTGTAAGCGTGCCTTTATCTGGCGTTCGTCGCTGGCAGGCCTGGACATTGAGCGCTGAAATTCTTGGCGGAGCGTTGCTGTGCAGCAGTCTTTGATTTCGGTACGTGCCGTAATAAACCTTCAGCGCCTGCAGTGCCGTCGAACTGACCTGGCAGCCATTTATGCGTGCCTTGTTTCATGTAGTCAGAAGATTCCGCGTAACTACAAGCTGCTGGAAAGAGTCCTGGGAGTTATTTTCGACAGCTCCTGTCACGTGACTCTCGGGCCGGCAATACGAAGGGAATTGTAGATAGCGTGCAGCTGCTGGCCGCGCGGAGGCCCCTCCGCGCAGGACACCGCCGCGCCACGCTTTCCGCGGTAGTTGCTGTTATCGTTCGATACGCTTGGTTTAACAGCGTTTAGCCACGGCATTTTAATGGAATAGATAGCAAGGTTCGTTTAGGGTGCAACAGGACGAAAGTCTTCATGATTTGCGAGTGAACTGTCAGTCACACGGAACTCCGTCGTCACTTCCGCCAATACTTATCTTCAGTACCTCCTTGTATGACCGT
>NW_023616163.1:0-40001 GCF_013339695.2 Rhipicephalus sanguineus
AATTATTCCACGGGGGTGGAGGGGAACGAGCAAGTGGGACCACTTCAAGTGGTTTCACTTGCTGGAAATTTTTGCCTCGGAAAGCAATCATATCGAGTAAAAGTCTTATTTTGTAGCATATGGTGCAATTGCATGGGTCCATGCACCTAAAAATAAATGCCATTTGATATATAAATGTTATCTGTGGAACTGCTGTGGACAACCTATGGATGTTCACTTTTGTGAAAATGGACGTCCTCTAAATATTGTACTAATATTGCCAATATCATATCAATATTGTGTGTGGAACTGCTGTGGACATTCTATGGATGTCCACTCTGTTCAAAATGGACATCCTCTGAATATTTTATAAATATTAAATTAACTTTTGTGGACATCCTCTGAAGATTAAATATCTCATGGTTGATATTTATGGAATGTCCACTGGATGTGAGATGGTTGGCTGGAGCATCAAAATCCTGGCGCCGTTCCTGCTCCAAGCGCTAAAAACACGCGAAACACAGCGACAACTTGGCTGCCCATCTAGTGATAGCGGCAAGAAAGTGCGATGGGCTGGACGCCAGCGACTGATAGAAAGCTTTACAACTTTAGCACCCGATCACTAACTTTACGGATACCTAGAACAAGCCGTTAGGTCGGGAACATGCGGTACAATATGTACAGCCTACCTTTGAAACGACGACGATGTTGCCATCACGAAGAGTTTTCACCCTTGGTGGCTCCACGAGGCCGCTTGTGACATAATTGTGAGCCTCCAAGAATTTGTAGCTCTTAAGCTGCTCCCGCGTCACGAAACTTGTCCCGTGAACAAGATAATCGTTGATATCCGCACGGTCTACGCTGGGATAGCAGCCAATATCGTTCGTGAACTGGTCATCGGAAAGCGCCAAGGGGTCGTCGCTACCGCATTTTGCGACTTTGATGTGGTATCTCCTGCGCTCGGGATCAGACAGCGACTTGGCGTAGTCGCTGAGCAGCATCTTTTCACTGCAGCAACACGGCGATCGCTTGCACAGCCAGGCAAATGACTAGATCTGTGCAACACGCAGTGGCAGAGGACAGTTGCAACGCCGTACTATCGTTAATGAAACACGCGAGTACACGGAAGTCAAGGAAACACCACACAACACCTAGCGCGTACACACAGCAAACACAGTAGCAAGCGTGGGTCGGCTGCTGCACGAGAACCGCAAAAATGGCGCCCAGCTCGGGGCACCGCAGTGCCACATTGCGGCTCACTTTCAGTGCATACTCCCTTACGCGTGCGTACGCGTGTAGGCAAGTGAAAACTGCCGCTATTTCTTTCCCAATGAGTTAGAGAACAACAGTATGCTTCATTCGGGGCTGCAAAAGCGCACGCAACGCGTAAAACATGCGTTACTCCGCGTGAAATCAACACCGCGCCGCCGCAGCTTCGCCCGCGCTGGACCAAATATGGCGGCGGGCAGGACGGTCGCGGTACCTTTCCCGTTCCAGTGATTTTAGTGCGCCCAATTTAAGCGCTCGTTCGTGACACTGCCCCCCACTTCAAGAATATTATCACATAATATTCAAACAACACAAATGAGCGTGCACACACAACCAAAAATGTCCCACATACAGACTCCATAACTCAGTCCATCACATAACGCGCGTCACATTCATAACAGAACTCTCGTACAATTCACATTGCGATTCAATGTCACGATACCTGAAAGATAAACACAAGTGCATAAGTACAACACTCCATCACACATTCAAGTGTTGTTGCGCAACATGTCGCGCAACCAACACTTGGGCTCACTAGCCATACACACTTGACACAGGGTATCAGGACCGTAGCCAGGAATTTTTTTTCGGGGGGGGGGGGGGCACTTGCTGAAAGCCTTGACTATTTGAGAAAAACGCCCATTTTCATTATTTATTTTCGGTAAAACACCATGTATCATAAAAATTTCGGGGGGGGGGGACGCCCCCCCCCCCTCCCCTGGCTACGGGCCTGCAGGGCATTGGTATGGTGGCTAGTATTGGCCTCGAGGAGTTACGGAGTCGCCCTCTATCGGACGCGCCTCGATTGCGTGCTAGGCAGGATACCGCCGGCGCGCTCCCCATAGGTTTTGCTGTCGGCGCTCTACGAAAACACCTCGCGGACAGTGGCTCCGGAAGCGGGGGGGCAGGGTGGGCTAGAGCCCCCCCTGTCAGCAGAAGCAAGGGGCTCAGCCCCCCCGGTGAAACCCTGTCGCGTTTTTTTTTGTTGTTGTTATTCTTGCGCGGCATATTTTGTTCGCGGCATTTTGGAATGTTCTTAGCGGCTGAGAACATTCCGGAATGGATGGGGATACTTTATCGCTCCGCGCACCTGCGGCGTCTCCTTTCCGACACCATGCAAGTCTCCTCAGCAGTCCGGCCTTATTCCGCCCAGGTGCGACTAAGTGGAGTCAACGAGCCGTCAATTTCCCAAAAAGGGTCATCCGAAGTGTCCGTCTTCAGCCTCTAAGCCCTACGTCGTCAAGCGGACGTTGACTTTTGAAGTGCGGGTATAGTGTACTAGAATATTCTAGTACACTATAGTGCGGGTGCGCTCTTCATTATGCACCTGCCAGTGCTACATAGTTAGTGGAATGGAAGTGCGTTACGAGTGAACACGACGAAAACTACGAAATGCTTCACGGCGGCATGAACACATCGTTTTTGCCACTTTTTCAACTGACGCGGCGGCTGTTCTCCTTGTTTTATATAGTTGATTTATATATCATTGAAAAACTTGATCTTTGTGCATTTGAAATATATCTATTAAAAACAAGTCAACCGTCAGTATTTGGGAATGGATAGCCAAGAATAAGCGCTAGTTACACGGTTAGGCCTGATCGTGGCTCAGAAGTCACCATTTTTTGAAAAATATGCTACAGTTACAGCACTATTTCTTGCACAGCACTTTCAATACTATTTATCTATTTCCTCAACGTAACAAATCAATGTCGGACTTCTACTTTATTGCTGCTTAGCTTTTGAAAACAGCCAAATTTAGCAACTTTCGCTACAGACTTCCCGGTAACTATTCGCCAGAGAAAATTCATTTTCGGGTCGTATATAGAGGACAAGATTTTCCGTCTGAATGCTCAATTTCATTAATGTACGATCCTCTCCCTTTTTAATTATGTTGGCCAATTTTTGGCCAATTTTTGTGGAAAGCTACCGAAGTTATGTGGCTGAATTTGCACGTAGAGTAACTAGAGCCTCCTATTTCTTTCCTCAGTGTAGCATTTTTCAATAGAGCAAGCAGAAATGCCCAACGAAGCTCGTAAATTGTCTGAATTTATCGTGCCGCAAACGTCAACAAAACCTCTGTAATCTTCAAATAGCGCTGAAATCTGAGCATGCATAGCCTGAAATATAGCTGTTACGGTCTCCTGATATAATTGTAGATACGAATCACACACATATACTGTCGGAATACTGAGCAATCTACATTATTCCTATCACTACAACGAAAATCTTTCTGTAGCGCCACCTAGACAGAAAAAACCAAGGCGCTGAATTTGAAAGCTTCCCGTCTCTCCGACTGTAGCATGCGAAAACAATTGACTACAGAGGAGAATGACTTTTCTAACTTCAAACCATGGGCCACCATCTGTAAGTCTTTTCTTTCTTTTTTTTTGAACCCTCAGCGTGTTTCGTCAGCGCGGGACAGCGTGAAAGCAGGTGTATGATGGCATAGCAGGTGTCCAATCCTCGGAGAGTGTGCGGTGAATCGGGTGAATGAAAAGGTAAAAAAAGGCCGAATTCTCGTAACGTCCCTCTTGGGGTTTGCGCATGTTTGTCTCCGCGCACGGGCTACCAGGAAAGAAAGCGAGGGGTGTGCAATGACAGACAAAAGAAAGCAGACAAACGGACGAGGGAACTGGGCAGACGTGCGTGGGTGAGGTTCTTTTTCTTCTTTTTTTACAATAAAATAGAGTTTTTCAGAAGTGCTGCGCTTGTTGGTACCGCAATCGCAAAGTAGTGGACGAAAATATAACTTGTCGCTGGCAGTTAGGAATGACACGAAAACTGTTTTGTAGCTGCTGCGTGTTTATATCTGTCATTGCTAACAAACTGAACACTACAATGCCTGCCTCTCTTTTCTCCTTTGTGTATCTGCGTATGCAAATCAAATAATAATACACTTCATTTCTGCGTCTTCAGCATTTACCCCGGGCAAAACCACAGTGCGGCAGGAGTGCGTGTCGCGAAGGTAACCCATCACTTTCAACCGCGCTTGCTGTGCTCTAAACTTGTGCTAGATTAGGCTACAAGTAGAAATCCGGCAGGATACGCTCGCTTCGAGCCTATGCGTCCGACTGCTTAGCTTGAGGACGCGGGTTCGATTTCCGCCTACGACAAGAGCGCATTTCCATTGCACCGAAATGCGGGAACGCCCGTGTATACATTTCCATGCACCCCAAGTGTTCTGTAATACCCCATGACGGCGTTCCTCATAATTACATCAAGCTCTCTCTAAGGGGACGCGGACGTTTGCGAATTCTTCACTCGGAGTCGGCTGTGAATATCCGTCATTGGTTTCAATAAACCACAAAGCCGAACAATATTTGTTTCGTTGATGTCTGCATAAAGACAGGGCTTTTGCACATTTCAGCCAGTAACAACGAAGCGAATTGGCATGAAATTATGCTGATTGCAGAGCATGGCGTAAGAAAAATACTTCGCTGCAGGGATAGCAGTGCGGCGCCAGGTGTCTTTTTTTCTGATTTTTTTTTTTTACTGGGGAGTACCCGCGACAAGTGAGTTCTTTCAGGGGGGCAGCAAAGCGGAGAAACTATGCGTTGTGCTTTGACTATGGTCTCTTGAGCAAGGGAGGTGGGGGGTGGGAAGGGGGGCAAAATGGAGCAGGCGAACATTTTTGGGGGAAGGATGCCCCCCGCCCTGAAGGATAGATGTAATGGTGGACAAGAACCGTGCCGGAAACGCCAAGTCGAAGTAACCATCAGTCGTGAAGCCCATCCATATTTCCTGTGCACTGAAGGCCCCGCCGCGGTCGTCTAGTGGTTATGGCGCTCGACTACTGACCCGAAAGTCGCGGGATCGAATCCCGGCCGCGGCGGCTGCATTTTCGATGGAGGCGAAAATGTTTGAGGCCCGTGTACTTAGGTTTAGGAGCACATTAAAGAACCCCAGGTGGTCGAAATTTCCGGAGTCCTCCACTACGGCATCTCTCATAATCATATCCATATGGTGGTTTCGGGACATTAAACCACAGATATTATTATTATTTTATTATGTTCACTGAATGAAGGTTTACTCCACTCAGTCTGAGTATCGCTGCGTCAGGTTCGCACACCTGCGGACTGTCAGAGCGGCGTCATCAACAAGGTCTAACCGTCTGGTTGAACACTGCTATAACAGGGCACAGCTGCGACCTGAACAATGCGACGACGCTGGCTCGTGAACGAAGGAGAGAAAATACTCCTTGTAGGGCCGCATATGGTGGTGCGCCCTAAGGACGCCGACGTGTTTACGTTTTCAGGGGAGAATGCCCTGTCTCTTTCGCTCGCCGACGGCGGCCGCTCAGCTTTTCTTTTTGTGTTGAGTGCTGGGGGCGAGAGCGGCTTCGCACCAAGGGGCGAACCGCGAGGTCGCAGGATGCCGAGAGGGGTCGGATTTCGGAGCGCACACCTCCCGCTGTGCTTGGAGTGCACTGCGGGCAGTTGTGTCGGCTGTGATGGCGCCACGCGGGCAGTTGCGCGCCGCCTCCCCACTGGTCTGAGATCTGGACCACGGCCGCCGCGGTCTTGTTTTTGAACTCCGGGAAGGCACCGCTTCCGGCTAGTAGACAGACCCCACTGCGGGGGTCTGAAGCGCAGGCGGCGCTGTTTGATGACACCGGCCAGCGACGGGAACACGCTGCAGAGGCGAAACCCCAGTAGCCTGGTTTGCGCCAAGTTGAAGGCGACGGCACTTTTGCTGGCCGACGATGCCGCTGCAGCGCGGAATGTGTGAGCAATAAATTCCGCACATGGCGTCGGCTCCTGACATTGTGCGTGGCCACGTGTTGACGAGAGAGAAGGAAAGCCGTTGTTTTTCGCAATATCTTGGTTTTCCGTTTAGGCCCTGCCCGGTGGGCTGTGGCCTACGAGTACTTACACTCTGCTTGGCCGCCGGGGTCAAGGGAGGGATAAAGGGATGCCACCGCCCTTTTTCGTCTAAGCCCTTTCCTTAATAATTGTTGAGTGAAGTCGGAGTAAATCTTTTACAACTAGTTCCATAGAAGTTTTAAAAAATCGATTCGATAGTTCACGGTATTTCTGGCTCTCAACCGTTTCGCGCTCTGCTGCTTTCTAGCCGCCTGTCAAACGTGATTAGCTCGGAGCCTCAGACGAAAGAGACTGCAAACGCGGCGTCTTGATGCTCCACCAGTATACCAGCTCAAGTGACGAAAAAGAGGCTGACTTGTCTCCTACTGCCCTCGCGCGCGACAACGCGGCGTCTCGCCAAACATCTCCCGCCCCATGTGCTGTCGTGCCTAGTGTCCCCGGGCAGTGGACAGGAGAGGCCTGTTGCTTGTGGGGTTACTTCGCCGTGTTTGAATTCTGTCGAGCCAAGTGACCGCTGGTTCTTGCGCCTTTGGTCCTGGCGCCCTGTCCCTGGCTTTCCCTGGCATCGCACGTTTCGTCGGTGCTCTGCGTAATCCGAGCGTCGGTGAGTGGTTTCTTCTTATTCCTCTTTTCTGTCTAAGTGACTGTCAAATCGTTTTCGTGTGTACAGTATATCCAGGCTTATGCGTAAACACATATTATTTACAACTGTACTGTACTAGCAACATCGCCGTCAACACCTGTGAAGGTGGCTGACCAGCGAACTGTGTTGGGCACCCATGCCGACCGAGAGCGCTCTGTTGGTTGCGATTCCGAGCAGAAAACCAGCGATTTTCCACGCAGGAAATTTTCAGCCGTCGTTTTGGAAGACAGAAAAAATAGGAATCTATGGGATATTTCAGAGAATTTTAAGAATGGTGAAATTTGTCTATGATGACCAAAACACAGCGGTCGCTGTGCGCTTTTGAGTTGTGCGAACGGTTCTCGCGCATGCAGCACGCAAACCCTGAAGATTGGTTTCTGATAATTATATGGAGTGATTTCTATTTCTTTCTCAGTGTTAGACTCGAAACCGACGTATGAACATTACACTTAGAGCACACAAGTTAAGAAGGCCATTCTTTTTAGCGCAGGCGGTACTCATGATTTTAATAGTCGTAAACATGCAGGGAAACATGCCGGGTTGTGCAGGGAAATATGCTGTGACAGTTTGAAGCACGCAGGGGAAAATGCCCGAAATAATGAATTTTCATGTCCCAGATTGGGAATTCTTGGGCGTAGTACGGAACATCACTGCAGAAAACACTATCACGCGGAGCAGAGCAGATGACGTGGAATCTAATCGCCGTTTTCACTCGATCAACGCACACACACACACACACACACACACACACACACACACACACACACACACACACACACACACACACACACACACACACACACACACACACACACACACACTAAAGATTGTTTTAAAAAAATCTTTTATCCTCCGTTGGACGAATTTTAGTTGCCGATTCACAGATTGCGCGCACAACTCTTCATGGAGAGGCTCGTTGGTAGAGGCACTCTTTTTGCCTTCACCCTCCACCGCTCGAGCCGGCGCCTTTGTTTACAAATATGCCGTTTGACTTTTTTTGTCATTGATTTACAGCTCCTGCTGTTAAGATCTGCACATCTTAGTATTTGATACTCTCGCAGTTTGTGGCTCTTAACGTAGGCGGCTTCGCACGTTCGTTGTGTTTGTATTCCGGCTGTTGGTTAGTCGTTGCATGAAATCTTTTGTTTTGTTCCATTTGAGAGTGTGTATTCTCGCACTGCTACCGGTGACTTTCTCGGATATTAAATTGCGAACCTGTCACTGCTGACCGTCGACCGGAGTTCGGCTGAGAGATACATCACTGCGTGGCACCGCGGCCTGTGACAATATTAGTGCCGAAGGTTAAACTAAAAAATAGACCAGTTATTCAAGAAAGGTTGAAAGCTCATTTGGGTTTTCGACAACTATATCTTTTGCAAAGAAAATATTATCAACAAAATTGCGAGATCTTTTGATGATTTGCACGATTGAATTCATGTACAGACAACTTGTCACTCATATTGCACAGTCGTGTAGAGAATGTTCTGTACATAGTTTTCAAGTGACGTCCCAGACAGGTTCTCTGCGCCGTGTACTCCAACATAGCAGCCACCGTGACTTTTCATCTCATTAGAGAGTGTCAGTGCAGAGAAGGACAGAGAGTCTTTCGGTCTCCGCGTTCTATTGTGCTCTCCCCGCTTTCTTCTGTTCGCCAGCCGCGCCACGGGAGAACACAAAGGCACGCGAGGGGGCACCAGCGCTAATCTGATGTCACGGTTTCTCGCTCAGCGAGCATCTCAACCGGCCTGTACTCCAAGATGGCAACCACGGTGACGTCAGTTGAGATAAAGAAGTAGACTTGGGCTTAATTGGCATGCGATGCGTAGCTTAGACAACAGGTGGAAAAGGCGAGTAACTGAATCGATACCGAGAGACGGAGTTTGGAGGCAAAAAAATTAGGTGGCAAGGTGTCCTGCAGCAGGCATCCACAAACTGATGATGATGAAGATGAAAGGATAAGAACAGCAGATGCGATAACTTTTATGTTCATCTTGCCCAACGACAGTTTTAAAAGAGTTCCTTATTTTATGATTCACTATCGAGGTCACGCTGATTTGGTTATACCAGTTACGCCATGCAGAGCTGGTGTTTGGCCAGTAACAGATTGAAATACCCAATCGCAGTAATATGGGACATTCTTTGTATTCTGGAAGCAAACTTTAGTTACTATGTTATTCCAGCATGGGGCTGTGCTTAATTTTTTTTTTTGCAGAGCTGTTGAATTGTATAATACAACTACGCGTTGTGAAGTTAGGCAGAAAACGTTAACATAAGATGGTTTTCAATGGAAGAGACGGGGATGTAGTGTCATTTTCTCCTTTTCACACGATATTGAATATGAAGACGCTAGTTTTTAGTTATGTGTTTATGATTGTCTTGTTTTGCAGTTCTGAAGCAGCCCTAAACGCAATGGAAAGATACTTGATTAAGAAAAGGAAGGCTCCTGATATTGAACATGAATCTTCGACCTGTCCATCCCCAATTATAGCACTTGATCGCGCGGGGTCAAGGAAGCGGACTTACGGTAAGAATGCATATACCTTTATTTTGAGAAAGAAAAAGCGGCAATATTGTTTTCAGTTCTAAAATATCAGTAAAAATGGCAAGCAAATAGACCAGCAAAAAAAAGTTTAGAAAATAACAAACTTCAGTGTTTTTAGGCCTCTTTATGGGTGGCGATATTATAGAAATTCATTTTCTTAGTTCTCGATTTGTATTCGACAAATCACTATCAAAATTATCAAATTTGGAAAATGTATTACTGCCTGCTATATGGTGCGGGCCGAGGTTTTATTCTTTTTTCATACCTCACAATAAAGAATGCTGCTAGGTCGCCTTGGATTGTGATAGCTAATGAACCGTTTGTGGATGTTCAAACCCAAGTGCCCTAGAATCCTGTAAAAGTTGCAACGCGCAGCGTCGCCACTTCGTCTTTTGAGGAGTTTGTTCTTACATCTAAATGCAGAAAGTACTTGTGGACCTTCTCCGAACCCGGCCACCGTTGATGCTGCGGATGACCTTGTACATGCGGCGGCTCCTTCTAGGTCATGTTCACCGGATGCTTACTACCCTCGTGGAGAAGACGCACCGCCACCTACCAAGTTTGTACCAGCCAAGAGCTATACGTCTTTCCAAGGGGCAAATGTAACAGGTCCTGCCAGCACGCATGGTTCGAGAAGTTTCCATGGCTCCATTATGACGCCGAGCGCGACATGGTGCTTTGTCACGCGTGCCGCGTTGCATTCAAAGAAAGGAGAGCCACTGGGCCCGGGCTGGAGCTTAGCTTCCTGCAGAATGGTTTTTCTAATTGGAAGAACGCCCTTGAGAAGTTTCGGTGCCACGAAAAAAAGCACTTACCATGTCGATGCTGTACAGCACCAGCTGAGTAAAGCCAAAGGGGCACGTGTTGTTGAGCTCCTCACAAGCAATTGCGCTAAGCAGCAACGTGAGTCTAGGGAAGCTCTTCGCGTTATCGTGAGTTCCATTCGCTACCTCTGCCGCACCGGTCAGGCCCTTCGAGGACACACTCAGCAGTTCGGCAACCTGGTGGACTTATTACAGGAGCGCTGTGCAGGCGTACCTGCTCTTAAGACATGGCTAAGCCGAAGGGACAAGTGGCTGAGCAGTGACATTCAGAATGAAATCATCAAGATCATGGCTCACACACTACAGCGCGAAATCTTGGAAGACAATAAAGTTACTCTATTTTTTGGAATAATCGCTGATGGGACCACGGACGTGGCGGGGGACGAACAGTTTACACTTTGCTTGCGTTGGGTGGAAGATGCCTCACTGGAAGTTCATGAAGAGTTTATCGGAGTTTACAGCCCTCCAGACTCTAAGGCCAACACGCTGTTCTTAGCTGTAAAGGACATGCTTGTGCGTCTAGGGCTCGATTTGAGTCGTTTGCGTGGTCACTGCTTCGACGGTGCAGCCAACATGTCTGGGCGCTTCTCTGGAGTTCAAAAGAGGATCGTCGACGTTCAGCCGAAATCAATTTACGTGCACTGCGCCAGTCATTCGTTAGATTTGGCTCTCCAGGAAGTCGGCCGTAGCAGCGTATAGTTGCAGATGCGCTATGCGCCGTGAAAGACGTTTCCAACGCAATCCTTACTTCTACGAAACGGAAGGCCACGTACAGCGGCATCGTTCTTCCTCCATGCGTCGATGATGCACGCGCAAATACCTGCAAAGGCAAGCAGTCTTCTACCACTGTGTCAACGAGGTGGGCAGTGAGAGTGAATTCAGTTAAACGATTCACCGAGAACTATGAAAGGGTTCAGGCTACGATGCAGGAGCTGTTACAAACTCCAGGATCACTTAGAGATGATCGGAGAGGGGATTATTGAGGGTACGAAAAAGCAGCTGCAGAAGTTTCATACTCTATTCAGATTAAACATGTCCAAAGAACTGTTTGGCCCATGCGAGCAACTTGGCAGGGCTCTTCAGAGTCCCAAATACAGTGCGACCGGAACCAAACAGGCAGCTAAAGCACTGTGTCAGACCATGGCGAACCTGAGAACAGAGGACGGCTTTGATCGAGTTTTACAGCGAAAGCTGTTATGAGATCATTTCACCGGCCGTTTTTGGCGCCGTAGTTGTCCGCCGCCGGTGTCCGTAACCAGTATCGCTCGAAATAAGAAAAAAAACTAATAAGAAAAAAATTCCAGGATGGAACGAGGTTCGAACCTGGGCCCTCTGCGTGGGAGCCCAGTATTCAACCTCTGAGCTATGCCGGTGCTTGAAACTGCTTTGTAAAAAGGTTCTAGACAGGTTTCATGTCGGGAAGGAACCACATTAGCATATGCAATATAGCGTAGTAGAAGAGTAAAATAAGCACCAATCGTCGCACAACGCGAATTCTGTAACCAGGCGTCACACAATGCGAATTGCGCGACGAGTAGGTTGTGAAATGCTTCCAACCCATTACAAAGGGATCTGCCATAATTCTTCGTCGTCATCAGGCAGAGCATCAATAAAGTGCGCATAATGCCTTACATGCGTTTAGCAGGTACGAACGCTCTCCGTAGAATGGACGAAAAATGGCACAGTGCCTACTGCCCTACTTTCTAAAAATTACAATGATTTATAGCGTAGTGGGTTCCTCGCAAGTGCACTTGTATTGGTTGCCAAGGAAGCCCATAAGCGCATGATCCATTTCCTCGGGGTCTCAGTAAAGTTATTCGCCCCCCCCCCCCGTCTCTCTCCCACGTCAACGTATGTTATACAGCATGACGGGAGAGGGAAATAGCGAGCGGGCGTCCACCTAATGCAAAAACATTACTGGTGGGCCGTTTAAAGCTTCCAACCCATTACAAGGGATGAGCCATAATTCTTCATCGTCATCAGTCGTCGCGTCAACAAAGTGCACATAATGCCTTACAGACGTGTAGCTGGTGCTTCGCTTCTCCGCAGAATGACGAATAATGGCTTAGTAGGTGCTTCCGAACTTCACAAAAATTGTGATTTATGGCGTAGTGGGTACCTTTCTAGTGTACTTGTATTGTAGCCCCAAGTGAGCTTACAACGCCGCTCTTCCAGCTTTCGCTGTGACTGTGCTGCGGTTTCAGCGCAGGCCTGGCGTTTTTTGAAGAAACACAAAATGCCGCCATGAGGTTGGGCCTTGATCAGAGTGAAACCGCGGTCGCCAGACGCGTAAAACCGCCCACGCGATTTGAGCATTCAATTAAGCCTGCTCCTCCTGTAGTATTGGATGCAAAGACAAAGCTCCGAAAAGAGTTCTTTGCGGCAGTTGACTGCGTGACATCCGAAATAAAAAATCGGTTTGACCAACCAGGCATGGACTATCTAGCAAAGCTTGAATGCGCGAACGTCAACAGTACACGTGGACAGCGATTAACCGAGGAGGCACTGAAAGAAGCTCTCGGAGTCCACAGCACAGATTTTGATCTAGACAGGCTTGCGGCACAGCTTCTACTCCTTCCAACAGTTATTTCTGGGGCAGGTGTGAACACTGTTGAAGATGTGGCTGAACAACTGAGGTCCGAGTCTCAAACAGTTCGGAATCTTTTGGACCAGGTTGTGAAACTTGTGCAGCTTTTGTTGACTGTACCCGCATCAGCGGCATCAGGAGAGCGCTCTTTTAGTGCGCTCCGGCGAGTGAAGACATATCTTCGCAGTCGCATGACGCAGGCCCGTCTCACTCATCTTCTCCTCCTGCACACCCCACCGGGAAAGAACAGGAAAGTTATCTCTGGATAAAGTCATGAAAGAATTTATAACGAAAACGGCCGAACGCTCAGCAACGTTTGGTTCATGCTAGCTGTGTTTTTTTTCGCAACCCAGTTATATATGGTCGAGTACTGAGTGTCCTGTGTTTGTAATCGACGCACCGGCGCATTTGATTATCAGTCCAATATAGACGTATTTTTCTTTCCTTCCTTATTCCGCACATTTCTAGCTGTTGCCATTTCCGTAATGCACTATGTCATCGTACAGAATAATGTGTAACACCTATTCGTGAGTCCATGATACATTTCCTTTTGTTCGAACTTATACCATTTTGTGCTTGTCTGCATCATTAAATCTGCATTCGTCTACATTGTATAACTTCAGTTGACATACTATCGGCAATTAATTTTTTCTTGCGTGCGGAAGTGCTGAGCTAAATGCATGAAGGGGGACGCTTGCCTTATGGAAATTTTTTAATGAAGTGCATCTTTCCGTTGTTCATATAATGTGTGTCACATGATTAAACAGATCATGTTTGTTATTGTGACGGCTCACTTTAGTAAATAAACATTGTTAGTGTAAATCGTTCTAATTTATCTGTGACTGTTTTTGTTTAAGTCGGGAAATGACGTCTTTATTGATGTGACGCTAGAAATACACTAAAAAAAACAAGCCTCTTGCTCATTTAAGGTAATATTTAAAAAATCAGTCATAAGCAACGGTAGAGGAAACAGCCATTTCAAAGCAGCTAAGTAGCAAGTATGCGTATATTTTATTGTGCAGCCTTAGTGAAATTATAGAGACAACCTTTGACATCGTGACCTATAAGGGAGCTTGCACGAACGGCGGCGACGCTATGCCCTCTGGGTAGGCAGCCATTTTTTTGTCAGAGCCGACCGCGGAGTGCAGTGGCGCAGTCGTGTTTGCGAGCGTTAGCGTAGCTTGCAGGTGTGATCAAGAGCGAGCGTGACGCAAATTCAACTCCAAGGAGTGTCGTGCACGATGTCAGCTACACTGGAAGACTAATGCACCGCAACACTGTGCCAAAAAGACCGCGAGCGGTACGAAGAAAAGACGAGACTCTGCGCGCTGCACGCATTCACGCTCCGTCGGACGACTGTGTAAGCGATGTGGACTTGTGGTCGCGCGTCGACATCTCCGATATTCACGAATTTCTCGTTTGAATATGAGTTTTATTACGGGGAACAGCTGAATTCGAGAAAGGCCCTCGAGGGCCACAGTTACGAGTGGATAATTAAAACGTCTTACTGGGTGACGACGATCACGGTGTCGGCGGCGACTTCCTTCGCCCACGGCTCCCAGCCACTCGTAACTGTGGCCCTCGAGGGCCTTTCTCGAGTCCACATCGCTTAACAGTCGTCCGACGGAGCGTGGAAGGGTGCAGCCCGCAGAGTCTCGTCTTTTTCGTACCGCTCGCGGTCTTTTTGGCACAGTGTTTGCGGGGTAGTCTTCCAGTGTAGCTGCCATCGTGCACGACGCTCCTTGGAGTTGAATTTGCGTCGCGCTCGCTCTTGATCACACCTGCAAGCTACGCCAACGCTCGCACACACGACTGCGCCACGGCACTCCGCGGTGGACTCTGACAAAAAATTGCTGCCTACCCAGAGTGCATAGCGTCGCCGCCGTTCGTGCAAGCTCCCTATACACAACCAACATGATTTTAAAGTTAGGTATTGCTATGGATATGCATAACTATAGCGAAAGAGTCGTACTTATCAGAAAATGCAAAATTACTACGAGAACTTTGCTCCCAATTAATAGAAAAAAGTTATCAGAGTAAAAAGAAAGGATACTAATGGTTGGTGAGATGCCATCCTAATTCTGACAAATCTTCTCTGTAAAGTCACACGTACGCTAAACAAACAAGAAACGTGCGTGCACGTGTGTATTTTTCGCGCGTGCGCACTTGTTTGTGTGCGAGCACATTAGAATATGGCTCTAAACGTTATCTCGTGACCAGCCGGAAATCGTGGCTTAGCGGTTATCTCGAGCCCCCCCTGCCGCGAAAGACTTCCGGAGCCTCTGGCACCAACGTTCTCGAACTCTGTGACCGGAACTAGGCCACGCTGATGCCGCTTGACACATGATTTTTTGCATTCTTTTGCTGCCCCAGCACTAACACAACGCTTAAAGATGGATAAGCTCCATTCCGCACCGCATTAAAAAAGTTAAGTAGACTTCAAACGCCCTGTGTGGAAACGCGGCACAAAGAACTACAGCGCGTAGCAGACGCCCCTCGCTTTCCGCGCGCTTCCCGTGCGCCGAAAGCCCACGGGTCCTACTTTAACGGGGTCCGGCGCAGAAGCGGCGCGGCGCGGGAGTTCACGGCAAAAGGCCCACGCGGGAGCCGGCGCTTTGGACACTCCCCCTATTCTAGGTCACTCTACCGTGGGCTTTCTCCCGCGGCGGAAGCCGCGTTCAAAGCGGCGAGCGTCTGCTTCGCGCCTGATCTTTTAGCCGCTATTAGCCAAATTACGGAAATTTAGGCAATACTTAATACTGCGTCACTGCAACATAATACTGCAGAGACTCATCGCACAGAGAAGGCGTTTGGGCGTTGTGGAACGGGGATTTTGTATTTCCTTTCAGGCGGTTTGTCACCGCGATGGTCTACACTTACGCGGCTGTTTGAGGACCGCATTCTGCGCGCACTTCATCGTGAGAGAAGGCGCTTAATTTACTTTCGTATGGAATGACGAATGTAAACTTGCTGCAGGAGAGAATTAACAGGAGATAACCAGGAGAACGAAGCAGATATGCACGTAGTAACTGGCATTCGCCTGAGACGACTCGAAAACAAAAGCCATTTTTTTTCGTGAGTCGATGCATTGATCCTCCCTCGCCCCTCTCCGAAAGGCTTTTGGCACATAAGTTTCGGACTGGCCACAGAATCGGAGGCATTGCAAGCTTTTCTGCATCTCGCCTGCTTTTACATTGGCCTCCGTCCCCGATCACGGAGGGCAACGTAAAGTGACCATGTCATGTGATGGTGTCATCATATGACGTCACGTTGAATGACGTCATAGTGACATCACGAGTTTTGTCGAACTATGGCGTCATGGTGACGTCATCGCGTGATGATTTTGTGCATCATTCGTGTTGGCGACGCGGGACGCCGACGGTCAATTTCGTGCTTGATGAGGCATCTAAGGCTTTAGCCAGTGGCGTATCAACTAGTTCGCGAGTGGGGGGACTGGCGTCGCTCACTCTGTCCGCCGTATATATTATATATATATATATATATATATATATATATATATATATATATATATATATATAATATATATATATATATATATATATATATATATATATATATATATATATATTGACACGTCTGTATAGATAAAAGAAAATGACGACGGGGAGGTTTTAGAGACTCTAGCTAGTGGGGCAGTAGGTTTCAAGAGAAAAGACGAAGAAGACGTTTGGCTGTACAGCTGCTTTTGAACACGCTGTCTCGCCTGTTGCAAGTTGTTGTTGTCCTTTGTTCGCGTTGCACCGCGACACTGGTGGAGGTGCTGGACCGCAAACCTGCCTGATGCTCCACACTCCCACTGGGAGCCGTTCATCCAGCCCAGACGCACCTGTTGCAACTCCCGTGCATCGCTTCAGTCGTCGGCTGCGAGGCCTCGCTCCAGAGCTCACCCCCTCGCAGGAACCCACCCCAAGCCGCCACTTACCCTACCAATGGCCAACGCCAGCCCGCAACAAGTACTCCAAGGCAGCGGTTCTCACAACCCATCTCAGGTAACACTTTTTCAACCACTGGTGCCTGATCGGTTTGGAGGTGGCGCACATGAAGACGTTGAAGACTGGCTTGAGCACTATGAACGTGTTGCCAAGATTAAAGGGACACTAAAGGCAAATATTAAGTCGACGTTGATTGTTGAAATAGCGGTCCAGAAACCTCGTAGTGCTGCTTTTGTGCCAAGGAAGTGCTTATTTTGAAATAAATCACGTTTTTAGTGGTCCGCATCGCGTTAGCGCGCTTCAAATCTCCCGCCTGAAAATACGACTTTCATACGTCACTGCTGCCGTGCCCAACGTTGCCCGCTTTTACTGCGCGGCCGCCGACACTAGTAGCAGCCGAGCGGAAAGTAGCGGGACCCACAGTAGCAAACAACGGCGCTGCGGCAAGACTTGCTCGGATGGGCACATTCAAGCCTTCACCAAGTTGCGGTTCGTCTCGTAATCCTCAGTACGAAAGTGCAGCGAGCACACACGCAGAGGTTTTGACTGTTTAGCACACTGGCGCAATGGCATGACACTAAGCCACTTCGAGCGTAAGGGTTCATTCCGCGGCACCCAGTGAAAAGACACACCGGTTTCCTTGCTGCAGCACTGGCGTTGTGCCACCATTCGGCATCCGGCAATATCACACGCATGCGGCATTTTGTCGAACTTTCTGTAAGAGCGACTTTCACCGAGCGCGCAAAACAAGCACGGCAGTAGAGCGACCTAGAATAGAGGGAGTCTCCAAAGCGCCGCGCGAATACATGGAGGAGCGAGGGCCTTTTGCGGTGAACTTCCGCGCCGCGGCGCTGCCGTGCCGGACCCGTGGGCTTTCTCCGCGGCGGAAGCCGCGTCAAAGCGGCGAGCGTCTGCTACGCGCGTGATAGTTTTGGCCGCTATTAGCTGAAATTGCGGAAATTTAGGTAATATCTAATACTGCGTCACTGCAGCATAATACAGCAGCGACTCATCACACAGAAAAACGCGTTTGTTAGTTTGTGTGTTGTGAAACGGGGATTTTGTATATATCCTTTCAGCTGGTTTGTCACCGCATTGGTCCACACTTCCGCGGCTGTTTGAGGAACGCATCCTGCGCGCCCTTCAGAGTGAGAAAAGTCGCTTAACTTACTTTCGTGTGGAATGACGAACGAAAACTTGCTGCAGGAAAGAATAAACTGGAGATAACCAGGAGAATGTAGCACATAATGCACGTATAGTAACTAGCTCATGCATGCTAACACGTTTGCACCCTTCATATCCTATCTTTTATTTCGTGCATTCGATTTGTTTTACAAGGCTGCCTACGGCGCTCTGCTGTTTCAAGCCATTTCATGCGAAGCCGAATGTGTCAGTCGGCGTGGCCGCTGTACCAAAAGTAAAAAATTACTCGCGTCTCGTTCACGTTGTATACACGAAAATTAGCATGGAGGGGCACGAATGTACGTATGCCCAACACGACTGATAGGTCATGGCATCATTAACTTGGCGTGCTTGCCATTTGCGTAACGACTAACAATAATGATATGGTGTGTGGCGCGCAAACCCGCTTTCTGTAACCAGAAATAATTCTGACGATGTGTGGTCTGACGATTTGTTTCCGTCAGGTTATAAAAAACGTCGTGGTCACCTGTATCGATGTAAACAATTTAGACTTACCCATACATTTTGAAGAACTGACCGCATAGGTAAAATGTATGCGAAAAAATTACATGAAAAAAAATAAAAGCATGCATTCGCCTGAGATGACTCGAAAACGAAAGCCATCTTTTTCGTCAGTCGATGCATTGATCCTCCCTCGCCCCTCTCTGAAGCTTTCTTCGGTACATAACGGGCTTTCGGACTGCCGACAGGATCGAAGGCATTGCAAGCTTTCTGCACCTCACCTGCTTTTACATTGCCTCTGTGTACATTGCCGGCCCCCGATCACGGAGACAATGCAAAGCGACCGTGTCATGTGATGGCGTCATCATATGATGTCACGTTGAATGACGTCATAGTAACGTCACAAGTTCTGTCGACGTCATCGCGTGATGATATTGTGCATTACTCGTGTTGGCTACGCGGGACGCGGACGGTCAATTTTCGTGTTTGATGAGGCATCTAAGGCTCTACCTTAAAAAACAAGACAAATCAAAGTAAATGAAACGACAACAGTGCATCATAGTGTATGCCTCACTTCACGTTACAAGCGATCGCCCGAAAACAAACGTGATTTCAGTCCAGAGCATCTGATTGCACGCGTCTGCGGACAAAAGACGCTTGCTTTACCCGTCTGGTCATCTCTTTATATTTATTCAAGAGATGACCATGCAGACTCGCTATTTAGTACTCCGGAGCTTCAGCACGAAATTGTGGTGGACGCTATATTGAGGTCATCGGAGCGGGAAATTGGGGGTCGGGTGCCCTGTTGGCGCGCACTCAACTGCCACGGAAACAATTGTATTTTATGTAACTACTCGTCCACATCTTTTTGTAAAGTCTCTGAAACGGGCGAACGCTAACCTCCGAGAACCGTGAAAAACATCTGACGTTGAGAATAAGTTGTTTGAAACTGTTTTCATTCGTATGGTGAAGGCTTGAAGCAATGCACGCATCCCGCGCGAACGTTTCATACTGACGTCAGCGATCCAATGCAACGAGCGAATATATATATATATATATATATATATATATATATATATATATATATAGATATATATATATATATATATATATATTATATATATATTATATATATCTATATATATATATATATATATGGGTTCGAAAGAATGTTCCTGGCTATTGGTTTAATTATATGAAAGAAAACTAGTCCAGTGAAAAACATAACATTTATTCTGAGCTTTCGGCCGGGGACCGGCCTTTATAAAGGCCGTCCCGGCCGAAAGCTCAGAATAAAGTTATGTTTTTCACTGTGACTAGTTTTCTTTTATATATATATATATATATATTACCGCCTGTTGCATCATATCTGGATATTTGTAAAGCATTTTCTATATTACGCCTTTATGCAAATCTTGTGTAATAAGGTTAGTTTACCTGGCATTGCTTTTCTTGCAAATGTTTTGCGGCACGGTGAGCCTTGTTGCACGCTACCTCAGAAGCAAAACATAAGCCAACAGCATTGCGGTCGTATGGCCGTCTCTACTCTTTTTTTTTCTTTTTTCCTTTCCCTTGCGTCTTCCCGGTGTGCTCCGTCCATAATAAAGAGCTAGTGGAGGATAATGAATTGTCGAATAAAGCGGTGTGCGTATGGCTAGCAAACCAGTGGCGACCATGAGTAAAAAGCTCGTAGTGTGAAGCGGTCACTGCGCGCAAGTATTTCAGCTGACTGCGCGTGCAATTACTTTTTTTTATTACTCTTAATTCGAGCATGTGTGATGCTATTGCCCGATTACTCGTGCGAATAAGGTTTTTGTTTTCGTTCTTTGCGTGTGCGTGTCCGTTTTGCGCGTTTTTACACACGCACCAACGTTCTCGAACTCTGTGACCGGAACTATAGGCCACGCTGATGCCGCTTGACACATGATTTTTGCATTCGGTTGTTGCCCCAGCACTAACACAACGCCTAAAGATGGGTAAGCTCCATTCCGCACCACATTATAAAAGTTAAGTAGACTTCAAGTGCCCTGTGTGGAAACGCGGCGCAAGAAAACTACAGCGCGTAGCAGACGTCCCTCGCTTTCCGCGCGCTTCCCGAGCGCGGAAAGCCCACGGGTCCGGCGCAGCAGCGGCGGCGGCGCGGGAGTTTCACGGCAAAGGCCCACGCGGGAGCCGGCGCTTTGGACACTCCCCCTATTCTAGGTCACTCTAACGGCAGTACGCGATCCCGAAACTACACTGAGACGGGCGAGGCACAGTTCGACGAAAACGGAACCTTTGAACCACGCGCGCCGTTCCCATGGCAACGCCACGGAGGTTTTGTTTTCCATGAATCAAGCGGAAACGAAACAACAGCATTTTATTACGTCTTTTGAAGCTCGGAATGTTCTTTTTTTACTGCTGCTAGTTTTGATTACTAGTGATTTATTGTAGGCCGACTTCCATACGTCATCGGGATCACTTCGAAAATGTCCCACTCGTGGCGCTCATTCATGTGATACATTTAGCTTAATTTCTCGGTAAGTAGGGCACTGCTGTTGATAATATTGCCGTTTTAGAAGTTGTCATACATTGGCTTTCACTCTGACATAAATTGTTATTTGCCTTTAGTGTCCCTTTAACCAGTGGTCTGCTGAGCAGAAGCTCTCCCGCGCCTATTTCTACCTTGACGACAGCGCTCGTACTTGGTATGAAAACAGAGAAGGCAGTCTGTCACATGGAGCAACTTTCAACAGCAGATGATTGACACCTTTGCCAATGTCGACCGACGGGACCGCGCCCAGCAACTACTAGAGTTACGGGTTCAAAAGCCCAATGAAACAGTCGCGATGTTTGCCGAGGACAGGACCGTCTCTTTCGTAGAGCCGACCCGCACATGACTGATGATTAGAAGTTGCGCTACCTCATGCGCGGCGTAAAAGAGCAGTTGTTCGCTGGACTTCTGCGCAACCCGCCAAGCACCGTAGCGGACTTTATCAAGGAAGCTACGGCTATCGAGCGGGCACTTCACCAACGATGCCGACAGTACGATCGCTTGTCCAGCAACGCCCAAATTCATGCCGCCGCCATGACATTGACAATCATGGCTCCTTGCGTGACTTGATAAAAGTGATTTGTTCGGGAGGAACTGCAGAAGTTACGGACGCCGGTAGTAGAAACAACCATGGCGTCTGTAGTTGAAGTCGTCCGCGACGAAATCCGCCAAGCATTCTCGGCGGCTGACACTGCCTCACGAGCAGCGTCCCACGAGTTACGCAGCCGCCCTTCGACGCTCCCCACCCGTCCCGCCGTCGTACCGCCAGGCGTCTGCAGCCATTCCTTGTTCACCGCCGCAAGAGGACACACCGAGGTGCCCTGCCGTCCAGCCGCCATACGACCAGCCGTCAGCTGGCATGCCATGGCCTTCGTTCCAGAGGAGTCGTTGCGACGTCCACAGCTTCGCAGACAGATGCCTGGCGCACTGTAGATAGGCGTCCACTTTGCTTTAACTGCGGGGGTGTGGGCCACATTTCCCGTCATTGCTGGCACCGAGTCGATTCGTTTCGCCCTCTCAGGCCATGGTCTGACAGCTACGTATGACGACTACGTATGGCGCCGCGACGACGCTTCTTCTCAAGGACCTCCATTGTCACGGCCCCATTTTGCCGACCGCCGTACCGACAATGACGAGAGCATGCCTGATTACCAGTCGGTTTTGGGACATCGACCACGGTCTCCGTCTCCTGCCAGCTCGCCTTCATCGCCCCGCCGCACTTTTTCTGACCTCAGAGGAAGGGGGTCACCCAGCCCACGCCGGGGAAACTGAAGGCGGCGACCTCCTGGGGGGTAAGGTTGCAGGCCGTCAAGACGCCGAAAAAATGCCCCCTGTCACCACAGGACGCCGTAAAGCCGACAAGACATAACACCGACGAAACTGTCACCGCAGACCTTACCGTTTTTGTGGACGGACAGCAAGTGACAGCCTTAGTCGACACTGGTGCCGACTTTTCTATTATAAGTGAAGACATCGCCGTACGCCTCGAGAAAGTAAAGACGCCGTGGACGGGACCTCACCTAAGGACTGCAGGCGGCCAATTACTTATGCCTATAGGAATGTGTACAGCGAGGATCGACATCAGTGGTTCTTCTTTCGTGGCGGCGTTCGTTGTTCTCACATCATGTTGCAAAGAGCTAATTATTGGGATGGATTTCTTGAGAGAATATGGCGCCGTCATCAACATCCCGGACAGTTTAATTACATTCCAGAACAGCCCTGATATAGTCGAGTGTTCAGAGGCGAGAAATAACCCTTTGCGTCTAACTGACGATGACGTGGTCGTCCCGCCACGGTCATGCACTCTTGTTTCGGTGGCAGGGGACGCACTGTTTGACGGCGAAGGCATTGCCGACCAAATCAGCTCGCTGCTATTTAGCCATGGCATTTCAGTTCCACCAGGTATTGTCAATATCACTACTGGACGCACGAACTTACTCCTCACCAACTTTAGTGCTGAGCGCCGGCACCTTCCGAAGGGCACAGCCGTCGCCTACTTCGACAATATTGTAGAAGTAGAAGGCTGTTTTTATCGGTACTGGACGAATCGCCTAAACAAGAATCAGTACCACCCATTCTTGACGTTGGCGCTACTTTGCCAAAGGACGAGCGAAAGCGACTTGTTGAGCCGAATTCCAAGAATGCTTTTCATCGACATCACGAGTTGGTCGCACGCCGCTAACCAAGCATCGAATAATTACTGAAGACACAGCGAGACCTATTCACCAGAATCCTTATCGCGTGGCTCTGAAGGAACGTGAAGTGATACAGCAACAAGTGGCGAAAATGCTTGAAGACGACGTGATTCAGCCATCACAGAGTCCCTGGGCGTCACCTTTAGTGGTACTCAAGAAAAAGGACGGCATCCTGCCTTTTTGCGTGGACTACAGGAAGCTGAATCAGGTGACCAAGAAAGATGTGTACCCACTTCCACGTATCGATGACTCTCTTGACAGACTTCGACACGCTCGCTACTTTTCTTCGATGGACTTGAGGAGCGGATACTGGCAAATTGAGGTAGACCCGAGAGACCGGGAGAAAACCGCTTTTGTGACGCCAGATGGCTTATACGAATTTAAAGTCCTGCCATTCGGTTTGTGCTCAGCGCCCGCTACTTTTCAAAGGCTCATGGATACCGTACTTTCAGGGTTAAAGTGGAAAACCTGTTTAGTTTATCTTGACGACGTCATAGTGTTTTCGGCAACTTTTGACGAGCACCTCAGAAGGCTGGAAGTTGTTTTACGAGTCATACGGTCTGCGGGCCTCACGTTGAAGCCAGAGAAATGTCACTTTTGTTTTGAAGAACTGCAGTTTCTTGGTCACGTCGTCAGCCACGCAGGTGTTCGGCCCGATCCTGAAAAAATTGCCGCCGTTGCACAGTTCCCGGTACCGTCCGATAAGAAGGCTGTCAGACGCTTTCTGGGCCTCTGTGCCTATTATCGGCGGTTTATCGCGGACTTCGCACGCATCGCGTCACCTTTAACTCGCCTGACGAGAGACGACGTTGCCTTCGAGTGGAACGACGAACAGGAAGCTGCGTTTAATGATCTGCGCCAACGTCTTCAAACACCCCCAGTGCTAGCCCACTTCGACGAGGAAGCCCCCACGATGCTTCACACTGACGCTAGCAATGTAGGTCTGGGAGCTGTGCTAGTGCAGCGGCAGGAGGACACAGAAAGAGTGATTGCCTACGCAAGCAGAACGCTAACACGCGCAGAGGCTAATTATTCCACAACAGAGAAAGAATGCCTCGCCGTGGTATGAGCAGTTATGAAATTTCGCCCGTATTTGTATGGCCACCCCTTCAAAGTTATTAGCGACCATCATTCACTTTGTTGGTTGACTAATCTCAAAGATCCCACCGGCCGATTAGCGCGTTGGAGTTTGAGGCTGCAAGAGTTTGATATGACGGTGATACACAAGTCAGGGAAGCGACATATGGACGCCGACTGCCTGTCCCGATCACCAATACAGTCGGCTTCTCTACCTGATGAGGATGAAGCTCCATTCCTTGGTGTCCTCGGCACTTCCACCATCGTCCAACAACAACGTGACGACCCCGAGTTGCTTGGTTTAATTAATTACTTAGACGGAGGGTCTCAGAGTGCACCAAACGTTTTTGCAAGAACATTGTCGTCGTTTTGTCTACGAAACAGCATCCTTTATAAAAGACACTTTTCATCGATCGGATCTCCCTATTTACTCGTCATTCCTGCAACCCTTCGTACTGAAGTGCTTCAAGCATGACACAACGAGGTGACTTCTGGCCACTTAGGCTACACGCGCACGTTGGCAAGAGTTCGGCAAAGATACTACTGGCCAAGACTGCCGACATCCGTGAAGCACCACATTCGTACTTGCCTCGACTGCCAGCGACGCAAGTCGCCTCCGACGAAACCAGCCGGTCTGCTGCAACCTGTTCAAGTCCCACGAACGCCGTTCGACCAGATCGGAATGGATATTTTGGGTCCACTTCCTACTTCTACTGCAGGGAACCGCTGGGTTATCGTCGCAACGGATTATCTGACCCGGTACGCCGAAACAAAGGCTATCCAAAGAAGCACAGCAGCGGAGGTCGCGAGATTTTTCATCGAAAATGTTGTACTGCGACATGGTGCACCAAGCGTCGTGATAGCAGACCGTGGAACCGCATTCACGGCAGCCCTTTTAGACGACGTCTTGATGCTATGTGGAACGACTCACCGTAAGACCACCTCCTACCACCCGCAAACAAACGGGCTAACAGAGCGCCTAAACAAGACGATCGAAGACATGCTTTCGATGTACGTGGATGTCCAACACAAAAATTGGGACGAAATCTTGCCCTATTTCACATTCTCATACAATACAGCTAAACAAGAAACGACTCGCATGACTCCATTCAGCCTCGTTCACGGACGGGAGGTACGGACGATGTTGGATGCGATGTTACTACACGAATGGGACGACACTGACACGGACGCCGATATGTTTACTCAACGCGCAGAAGAAGCTAGGCAGCTCGCACGCTTGCGGATCCGCCAGCAACAAGACTACGACGCAGGCCGCTATAATGCCCACCGCAGGACAGTAACCTACGAAACCGGCGACAGAGTGTGGGTTTGGACGCCCATACGAAAACGTGGACTCTCCGAGAAACTGTTAAGGCGATACTTCGGACCATATCGAGTATCGCGACAGCTGAGTGACGTCACCTACGAGGTCGTCCCTGACAGTCCCTATTGCACGAGACGTCGCCAGCACCGGCCTGAACTTGTGCATGTAGTACGCATGAAGCCGTATGTCAGCGACTGACTGTGCGTTCCCATAAAACGGTGGTCCTCGTTTAGCATCGGGGCGATGCTCTTTTAAGAAGAGGCAAGTGACACGTCTGTATAGATAAAAGAAAATGACGATGGGGAGGTTTTAGAGACTCTAGCTAGTGGGACAGTAGGTTTCAAGAGAAAAGACGAAGAAGACGTTTGGCTGTACAGCTGCTTTTGAACACGCTATATATATATATATATATATATATATATATATATATATATATATATATAATATATATATATATATATATATATATGTATATATATATATCCAGGGGCGTAGCCAGGGGGGGGGGGCTTATGGGGCTTCAGCCCCCCCCTGAAATTTTTCGTGCTCTCATACACCACCAACCAGCGGCGTCACCCGGGTGGTGGGATTTATTGGGCTTCAGCCTGATTATCATTTATTTAATTATTTATCTTTTTATGACCCTCAAAATGTTAGCAGAAGCAAGTTTGATATCGGGCTCTACACAGATGGCTCAAAAGTGGATGATGACACAAAACATCAACTGCTAGCTTCTCCTTGGATTCCTCCGCCATGCTATATGTTTAAGTCTATGAACGATTTTAAGCAGAAACGAATGTTTACGTGGCTTGGCTGGACAGTTACCGATGGCTTAGCTTCTCAGCACTTTAAGAGGGTGCGTTTTGCCGAGTGTGTGTCCTTTTTAGCAGAAGTGAGATTGGCAAGGGCCAACATGCGCACACTAAGGCCCTCGTATCCAAGCCATTTCAAAAGTGGAAGCACGCCCTCGAAGTCTTCGGTGCACATGAAGTCACTAAATATCACACTGACGCTCATCTGGTAGCCGATAGTTTTCTTCAAACCTTCTCAGGATGTGTGCCCAGTGTTGTTGATCAGCTGGACCATGGCAGGTAAATTCAAATAAGAGAGATCCGAAGGAAGTTGCAGCCTATTGTTGAGACAGTTCTCTTTTGCGGGTGGCAAGGTGTGGCTCTCCGTGGACATAGAGACAGTGGTCCCATGGATTCAAGCACAGCCTCCTCTACAAATACAGGCAACTTCAAAGAGCTGCTTCGCATGCGCGCGGATAGTGGCGACACAGATAAAAAAAAAAGCATTTGGAAAGTTGCCCAAATAAGGCCTCATATTTTAGTTTATATGTACAAAACCACATTATAGAAATCTCTGCTGCAATCATCAAGGAAAGCCTAGTCGCAAAAGTAAACGCTGCAGGCTGCTTCTCCGTACTTGCTGATGAAACGACGGATGTTGCGGGTATCGAGCAGCTTACTGTTTGTGCAAGGTACCTTAATAAGGATGCAAACGGAATCGAAGAAGTGTTCTTAGGCTTTGTGCCAATTCACGACCAAATGGCCGGGCCCTGGCCGACACCATCATATGGCTCCTTATAGAAATGGGAATTAACATGCAGCATCTCCGTAGTCAAGGCTACGGTGGTGCAAGTTCGATGGCCGACAAAACGAATGGTGTTCAAGCTGCTGTCCGTGAGAAATATCCAGCCGCACTCTATGTACTCAATGCGCGTGTCACTCCCTTTATCTAGTTGTGTGTGCAGCATGCTCCATCACAGACATTCGAAACTGTTTTGGGAACTCTGAAGGCGACGTCAGCCTTTTTCCGTAAATCTTCTAGCCGCTCACACGTTTTGCGAAAAGTGATAAGTTTGAGCTGTCCTGAGCCTACAAGGCAGCGCCTTTTGGGACTATGCGAAACGCGCTGGGCCGAGAAGCACGATGCAGTGCTTTCATTTGTGAGCCTCTTTGAGCCGTTGATCGCAGCACTAGAGGAGATTAAGTTTAACGGAAATGGTGGAAGTCCAGTGCAGCCAAACAGTCTAATGTTGGCACTCTTTTCACCAGCGTTCCTTGTAAGCCTGCATGTGACGGAACACGTGTTAGCACTGACTTTGCCACTGTCAAAGAAGCTGCAGACGAGGAGTATCGACATGAGCGCTGCCATTGACGACATAGAAGTGATACAGCAGACAATTGAAAGTGACCGCAAGAACACGAATGTTTCTTTCTCAAAAATATTTGCACAAATGCAGGCATTGGCAGAAAAACTGAATGTGGAGATCACCAGCTGTCGAGCCGGTGTCCGGAAGCAAAACCTTGGGAGCAATGCATTCGAAAGTGCGGAAGAATATTTTCGCAGAACCCTGTTCATTCCGTTCCTGAACCACGTACTAGCCCAGTTAAACCAACGGTTCGAAAAGCACAGGACACTTCTAAAGGACTTTTCATTAATTGTATCATCCGCAATACCACCAATGCAAGATGATCGGGAGAAAGGAGCAGAAAATCTCCTGACCGTTTTTGCGCATGACGTCGAAACGAGGGCTGGTTTTGGAGAACTGCGACTATGGTGGACAAAGTGGGCGAACAAAGCAGCAAACCAGAGCCCCGGTACAGGAACCGATGTCCTCTCTCATTGCGACAGCAGGTTCTGTGCGAATGTGTACAAGCTACTCCGGATTCTAGTCACCCTTCCAGTGACCACTGCCAGCGCAGAGGGAACGTTTTCAAGTATGAGGTTACTTAAGAACTACTTACGCTCCACGATGTCTGAGGAACGCATGGTTGGCCAGGCACTTCTGTACGCCCACAGAAATGTCGACATCAGCGTGTCGGAAGTCATTGACCGCTTCGCTAAGCTTCCTCGCCGGGTCAACGTTGTCCTTTGATACCGAGCAGGACAAAAATCAGCGCAAACGAAAGGAAAAGACACTACTGTTCCAGAGTTCAGGTCAATGAGCCCGTAATTCTGACGCAATATTATTGTTCACCACCTTTTAAAGCCGTGAGGATTTTGTACCTTTTAGCAGTTAACACTGTGACCTAATATAAACATAAGAATACGGGCATCAAGGTGGACATTACCAGCCAATCGACAGCTTCACCTTGTTCACTGAGAGGTCGGCATACGCGGCGTTACCAAACAAATTCAACTATTGGGAAGCCGTACTAACAGCATTGTTTGTTACTTTCATTTGTCGTTTTTGTTCTTCATTGCTTTTTGAACTAGAAGCGGCAACCTTCCTTTAAATTGAGTGCACAATAGTGGTTCGCACTTTTAAAACAGTTTTGAAGTAGTTTCTTTCGTTATTTCTGCGCTCTTCCTTTATAGTTCTGTTTACATGGTGCGTCCGAGACAGCAGCTTGGCCCAAGGACATATCAGTTGGCCATTATGTATAGTGATCATTGCTTAGTTCCGTTTATTGATTGCATATTTAAATGTACATTTGTGAAGTTTTGCGTAAGCATACTGCGCACTGTTTCCGGTGACTTATATTTTGCCCGTATTCGAGGTGTACTTTCCCATTCTTGCTTTTCCCTGGCCGCATCATTTGTGCAAAAAGATGAACATTTTGCGTAAACAATCTGCATTAAAATCCTGGTTATTTCGTGGACTTCATTTTTTTGTTATCAGGCACCTCTTCAGTTCAAAGCTGATGCAGTTCCGAAGTTTACGTGATATTTGCCGTACCTGTTACACACACACACAAACACAAATATTGAAAAGATTGAAGACAGTTATTCCTGGAAAGATTTTGCGGGCATGCCAACATAATATTTTTACGAAAAAACACATTTCTTACTCGTTCTTAACAGAGGGCAGCATTCAAGAAGTGATTTGCAGCATCTAATACAAATTGTCACTGGTAATACATATTAATGGTAATACCAGTGACAATGTATGTACATGGTAATACATGTACATACCCACGCCGCTTTTGGAAAATTATGAAACCGGACGACAAAACCACAGTCTCTCTTAGTGACACTTCTGGATCCCCCGTTGCCGACTGCGACGTTCCATCCGTCAACTCTGCATTTTGTTCCGTCTTTACTAACGAACCTAACAACGAACTTCCTGATTTTCCGCATTTTGCTTTTCCGCCAATGCCAAAGATTGTATTCAATTCAGAGGGAATTGTAAAAGTTATTAACCAATTAAAGAACTCTTCGTCATGCGGTATAGATGGCATAAACGCCAAAATTCTGAAAAATACTAAACATGTATGTAGTTCCATATTGTCAATCATTTTTCAGCAGTCACCCGACACAGGTGAAGTCCCATTAGACTGGAGAGTTGGGAAGGTCTTTCCGGTCTTCAAGAAAGGTGACCGCTCATTTGCAGGTTACTACCGACCAATCTCGCTCACTAGTGTTTGTTCAAAGATCATGGAACACGTCATCTTTTCTCATGTTGCTACATTTTTATCATCCGTAAACTTCTTTCACCCAAACCAACATGGCTTTCGTAAAGATCACTCATGCGAGACCCAACTAACATTATTCCTGCACGACATTCACCTTCATATGGACCGTAACATCCCAATTGACACACTGTTCTTAGATTTTGAAAAAGCCTTCGATAAGGTACCCCACTCCCGTCTCCTTCAAAAAACCTCGCGTCTAAACCTTCATCGGCATGTTTTTAACTGGATTAAAGCATTCCTAACAAACCGTAAACAATTCGTGCATGTTAATGATCACTCCTCCGACCTCTCGCATGTCTTGTCCAGCGTGCCCCAGGGTATCGTCCTAGGGCCTCTTTTATTCCTAATATACATTAACGATATTCCGCTTTCCGTTGAATCTAACATCCGTCTTTTTGCTGATGATTGTGTCCTCTACCGCCCTATAAATAACCCCACCGATGTCTCCTCTCTACAGCATGACCTCTCACGCATTCAGCAGTGGTGCACCACCTGGATGATGTCCCTTAATGCGAAAAAAACATTACTAATTTTTTTTCCATCGTCGCCGAAACCACACGCCGGCTACTTACACAATCAACAACTGTCATATAGCTGCTACTGACTCGATTAAATACCTGCGTGTCCATCTTTCGAGTAACCTATCTTGGGGCGACCATATAAATCACATAATTCACTCCGATAACCGCGCTCTCGGGTACATACGCCGTAACATTTCCATGGCACCACCTTCCGTTAAACTACTCGCTTATAACACCATTGTCAGACCAAAACTTGAGTATGCAGCTGCTGTCTTTGACCCCCACCAAACTAATCATATCGAAATACTTGAGTCAGTACAGAACCGAGCAACCAGATTCATTGTTTCAGATTATTCCCGCTACTCGAGCGTCTCCGCCCTCAAATCCCAGTTAAATCTTTCTACCCTCGCTCTTCTTCGTCGTATTGCACGTCTCTGCCTTTCTCACAGATTCTTTTATTCAACCCCGTGACAACCACCTCATCCAGCCGGTCCATCGAGGTCATCGCACAAGTCATCCAAATGCTGTGATTCCGCCATGTGCCCACACCACCTCATTTCAGCAATCCTTCTTTTTGCGCACCACCCGAGACTGGAATGACCTTCCGAACGAAGCAGCAGTCATCCGCGATTTTGCGCGCTTCAAAATGCCATCCAGGAAGCAGACTCAACCACATCCTAACATACACCTTCATCGATACCGCCATTTTATGACGCCCACCCCTCATGTAAAGTCCCATATGGGACCTTTGAGGATATAATAAATAAATAAATAAATAAATAAATAAATAAATAAATAAATAAATAAATAAATGTTATTCATATACTTAGTCGTTCTAAAAATTCAATGAGGAGGTCGCGCTGCAACGTGAGCCCCCCCCGAACAAAATTCCTGGCTACGCCACTGATATATATATATATATATATATATATATATATATTATATATATATATATATATATATATATAATATAAGTATAAGTATGAGAGGTGGCACTTCAAGAAACCTTCATTATTTACGTCGACGTTTCGGTCAGAGCCTGACCTTTCTCAAGACGAAATTTTCGTGCATATTTCCGTGTTCATATGGACACCAAATGAGAGGAGAAGGAGGTGAGAGAGAGAGAGAAGGAGCGGGAGGGGGAAAAGATTGCTTAGGGCCCATCAGGAGCGAGGAGTAAGACGCCGCCGCCGACAGCGGAGTGCTTCGCGACAGAGCTTATACTTATGCGTCGGCTATTACTCATTGTTAAAAGTCGTTGCTCTATTCTGTCCCGGAGACGAAGAGCCGGCTGAAGTTGAAAACAGCCGGTGTGCGATTCAAACCGGCTGATTGGAGAAAAAAAAGAAAGGGGGGGGGGGTTAAAGTGGGTGTCGGTGAGCACTGTTGACGCGGCGTATTGTCCTTTTGGGCCACGCCGAAAGAGTCTTGTCTACCGTCTTACTTGCCGAGCCTGCTCGTTTGCCTGATAAACGACGCCCGCTTCCAAAACGAGAACGAACACGTTGAGTTACATTAGCGACTTACGGTCAAGGACCCACTGAAGGAGGAAAAAAAAGGTAGGGGCAAGAAGGAAGGAAGAGGGAGGGCGGCGCTTCCGCTTAGGGTGATCGATTGCTGCTCTCTCCAAGAGCTGCACAATACAAAGCAGGGAAGGTAAAAGACGGCACACATGAAAGGGTGAAAAACACTGCAGGCACGATCACCGAAGGCATTGGCTTACACATGCATCTTTGCTGCGTATTTTGTTGGGTTGATGTTAGTTTCATTTAAAGTACTATTTGCGCTTTAAGGCACGTAAGACAGGAAGAGCACCCGGATGTTCATTTATTCCATGTTCAACGGTGTTGAATTTGTGTATTGAGTACGCTTCACGCTGTTCACGTTCTCTCTGAGAGCGGAAAGTTCCTTGGAGTAGTGTTACTTTAATGGAATCGAAACTGTGACCTTCTGACTTAATATGTTTGGAAAGGGGAAGGTTCGGTAGTGTGTTCACATGCGAGCGGTGGTTGTTGAATCTGATTCGAAAAGGTGTATCAGTTTGTCCAACGTATTGTTTAGCGCAGATTCCACATTCCAATAGGTAGACAACGTTTGGGGAGTCGCAGTTAAGGTCACCATGTATGGTGTGTGTAAAATTACCATGCGTACTTTCAGCTATCGTGGTTGTTTGCATGTGCTTGCACACCTGACATCTACTTTTCCCGCAGGGATGACAGCCAACTTGTGATCTAAAGTGGTTGCTTGGGCGAGTTGGTGTGACATATTGGAGGGAAACAGCACGAAAGACGAAGGACCAGGCAGAGAAGGACACAAACAACAGCGCTGACTTACAACAAAATTTTATTCGTCAAACCACGCATTATATACCTGCGCAGTTGAAAACGAAAAGAAGAAACAAAACATGACAAGTCGAAGATACAAAAACTAACAGAAACATCACCAAAAGCAAGCTCATTGCGCATGCAGTCATTCTGACAGATAAACGACCTCCTTTCCTGACAAAGCAACTGAAGGTCTGCTCACGCATGCGTCACCCAGCTTAGCTATTTCCAAGGCCTCCAGTATTTCACGTGTAGGCTGGTCCCTATGACGCTTCACAACCGCACATAGATGAAACTCCTCGACAGTGTCTGGCCACCTGGGCATTCATTGCCGAGATTGTGGGTGCGTTCCTGAGTTTCATCTATGTGCGGTTGTGAAGCGTCATAGGGACCAGCTTACACGTGAAATACTGGAGGCCTTGGAAATAGCTAAGCTGGGTGACGCAAGCGTGAGCACACCTTCAGTTGCTTTGTCAGGAAAGGAGGTCGTTTATCTGTCAGAATGACTGCATGCGCAATGTGCTTGCTGTTGGTGATGTTTCTGTTAGTTTTTGTATCTTCGACTTGTCATGTTTTGTTTCTTCTTTTCGTTTTCAACTGCGCAGGTATATAATGCGTGGTTTGACGAATAAAATTTTGTTGTAAGTCAGCGCTGTTGTTTGTGTCCTTCTCTGCCTGGTCCTTCGTCTTTCGCGCTGTTTCCCTCCAACTTGTCATGTTCTTTTTGTTTTAGAGTGTACTACATAGTCCCTAACATTTTTCGGGCGTCTGTATACCACCCGCGGCGGGATAGTGAAGAGCTTTTTGAGGCGGTCGCTTTGTTCAATAATATTAAAATGCTTTTTTAGAATTTTGTTAACATTCGGCGCGTTACTAGTGAATGTAAGAATTAGGTTGCTCCGTTCCCCTTTACTTTCCTTGTTCTGATTGTGTAGGATTTGGTGGCGGTTTAGATTCGCTGTTTTTTGTATTGCGTCGTCGATGATTGGAGGTGGATAATGTTGCTTTATAAGGACGTTACGTAGGCGGTCCGTGTTGTCTTTGAAGTCCTTTGTTTCAGAGCATATTCTCCTAAATCGGTGTGCCTGGAAGTATGGGATGCTGGTTTTGCAATGCCGCGGATGACAGCTCTTGAAGTGGAGGTATTCTTGCGCGTCTGTAGGCTTCCTGTAAACACTAGTTATCAGTTTACCCCCCTCCACCCTTACGTTAAAGGGACCGACAACCAACTTTTGTGGTACCCGTTTTCTTGAGTGCGATGGGAAGCTTGCCGGTCAGAGCTTCTAATCACGGAGTGGTAACGCGGAGAACGCCGTAAAACATTTGTAATCAGAGTTTTTCGATCTGCAGCGATTATGCAATCTTAATATCACATGCTGCAAACAGTGAGAGGTGAGCGCGATAGCGATTATACGCCAGCAGTGGTGACAAGTTATGCCCTAAGTATGAAAAGGCAATGTTACGTTTGCAAAGCCTGCGGTGCCGCGACTACTGCTTTCTAGCCTATTAAATTATTTTACTATAGTTATAGCGTTTTTCTGGGGCTTCTTATAGAAGTACTTTGGCCGTACACAGGTCGCTTTATCACATTTTAGTCAAGCCGAGCCAAGCTAAGCCTTCGAAAACGAAACAAGTGGTAGGATACACCAGCAGTGCTGTTCATGAAGTTGTAGCAATCCTCCACAGAACAGTAAGTCGATGGCATTTTGCGAGCAGCAGCGCAAACTCGCGTGCTACTCTTCAAAAGTTCGATACGACGAGAGCAGATGAGAGTCGAGCTGCGCGGGAAATGCCGCCGGACGCCGCGCGCATGCGCCGCAGCCTCCGTTTCACTGGAAGCCACGAAAGCAGCGCCGCATCTCATGCTTTACTTCTTTTACCTTAGAAACAAACGGGAATTTACAATAACATACATATTCAAATTTTCAGCCCTCGTTCTGGTGCGTGTAAAAGCATTAGACTACGTACAACAAAGTGCTTAAGACTGCATACGTGTGGTTCATGGCGCTCGCGCTAGGCTGCGCGACATACCGGTTTTTGCTACTTTTAAAGGCGATTTAAAAATATAAATCCTACTCAGATCGCGAAAAGTATTCTGGAATCTGTCACTATAATTCACGGCCTTTTCATTTCCACCAGGATCTAATCACCCGTTCTGGCCAGTTGTCGGTCCCTTTAACATCAAGAAAGTTAATTTCAGTTCTAGAATAAGTATGCGTGAAAGATATGTTTTTATGGACGTTGTTAAATGCATCGATAAATTTAATTAGTTGTTCTTCAGAGCCCGTCCAAATAAGAAAGATGTCACCCAGGTACCGCTTATAGAAGGAGGGGCTCGTGGGATATGTTGACAGAAAATTGGATTCGATCTCGTGCATAAATATATTGGCATAGTTCGGCGCCATTCTTGTTCCCATCGCCGTTCCATTTATTTGAAGAAAATATTGGTTGTCGAATTCGAAGCTGTTTAGTTCGAGGACGATCTTAGCTAGAGTTTCAAGGACAATCGGGTGTGGAGAAGAGGCTGGTGCATTTACCCTGTAGGATTTCACAAGAGCCTGAATGCCATCATCATGTGGTATGTTGTGTATATATTGACGTGACGTCTAGTGTGACGAGAAAAGCACCTTCCATTATTGTAAGATTTTCAATTTCTCTGAAGAAGTGGTTTGTGTCAAGCAGGTACGATGGATGCCAAGGCGGAAAGTCCCTAATCAAGAAATCAATGTAGCTAGATATTGGTTCAGTAAGTGTCCCCGTTCCTGATATTATAGGTCTTCCAGGGTTGCCTTTTTTGTGTATTTTTGGTAGCATGTAGAAACGTCCAAGTGTGGCGCGAGTGGGAATGAGTGATTGGCAGAGCTTGATGTCCATTGCACCCTGTTTGGCGAGGTCCTGGAGAGTCGCAGTAATCAATTCTTTGTGCTGTTTTGTTGGGTCATAATCAAGGGGTTTATAAAATTTCCTGTCCTGCAATTGCCGTACGCCTTCTTTGATATAGTCCTCTTTGTTGAGAACGACTATTCCACCGCCCTTATCAGCTGGCTTTATAACAATGTCCTCACGACTGCTTAGCGCTAAAAGTGATTCTTGCTCATTTCTAGATAAGTTAGAGGTGCCGGGTTTACTGGCCTTATACGCTTCTATAATATCCCTTTGTACCGCTTCAATATATATATCTAAGTGTTTGTCTCTCTGGGCGTCCGGAGTCCACTGTCTCCCTGTGGCGTGATGGAATTCTGGTTTTCTATTCTGCGATTGGTTGGAGAAGAATTCTGCTAAGCGTAAATTTCGTGCAAAATTATCAAGATCCCTTAATAGCGCAAATTCTGCGTATCTTCCATTATTTGTGCAGAATGTAAGTCCGCGAGACAATACTGAGCGCTCGTCCGTGGTGAGCTCGGTGTCGGATAAGTTGATGATGTTTTCGCCCGCATTATTATGATCTTTTCGTTGTCTGGGCAAGCTTGTTAAGTTTGGTTTTTTATCGTGGCAGGCTAATGCTGGCAACCAAAGGCAACCACTCCTTGAACTATATATATATATATATATATATATATATATATATATTATAGTATATATATATATATATATATATATATATATTATATATATATATATATATATATATATATATATCTATATATATATATATATATATATATATATATTGATGACGAAGAGCGGCAACGGGCTTGGGCGCATGCTCGGCGCTGCGCGAGGAAGAGAAGGACGAAGGCAGAGATAGAACAGCCGGCCCACGAATGGGCGTTGTCTCCTGTTTCTCTCTTTACAATGGCGCAGGCCGCGAAACACAGAGCCATCAGAAGACGTTAATCCGCCTGCCTCTATCACCCTTCGAAGCGGGCGAGTGCTTTCGGACTCGCAGCCACTACATTCCGGGGAAGGCGTCCAGGCCTCCACGGCGGCTAACCACAGGGTGGCGACTCCGAAATGATCCGTTTCTTGGACGTGTTGACGCAACGCCTCACCAACATGGCAAGCAGTTCCACTACCGCCATTGGATGCGCCGCACCTGGGTCGCTACCTGAGACTGCTATTCCGGAATTTCACGGGTTTCAGCACGATCCGACCACCTAGGTCTCGACCGTCGACTCTGTCGCCACGAAATACTCTTGGCCAGAGTCGACGAAGAAATCCGTCGCGGAAGGGCGCCTTCGAGGAGCTGCACAAGCCTGGCATCGTCTTCAGGGAAGCAAGTATGCCTCATGGACTACTTGGTGCGCGGCCCTCGCGTCCATATTTGCACCGCTTCCGGGAGCCTATGACACTCGCTTCATGGAGATGCGGTCGCGCCGGCAAGCCCGAACTGAAGACATTGCCGCATACATCTGCGACAAATTATGCCTCCTGGAAGCTTGCGATATTGCCTGGCGCTCTCCGGCAGCCAGACAGTATGTCATCGATGGCATATACGATTCGACGCATGCGGCCATACTGTCTGTGCAGACAGTCCATCAAAGCATGGATGCTTTTATCCGACAGGCAGCAGAGTTGCAGGAAACTGCAAGACGCCGCGCTCCTGCAGTCTCCCCACAGGAACCCGCTATCACGCGGCGCGGATGCTTTTCCTGCGGGCGCTTGGGGCATGGATACAAGGACTGCCCACAACCGCCACGCCAAGCCATCCAGTTCCAAGCGCGGCCACTTCCAACTGTTCGGGTCCGCGTCGACGGCGTCGGTGAGCTCATGGCACTCGTGGATACTGGAGCCCAGCGAACGGCGCTGCTTCGCCGACACGCCCCAGTCATCCTCCAACCTTGGACCGAGCCGCCCCTACGGGGCCTTGGCGGCAGCGTACTCCCTGTAGGTGCGGTGGACCTGCAGCTATACACCGAAGCCGGGAGCAAGTTACTTTCCGCCGTTCCCGTCTTCGAGGACCTACCCGCTGACATGGTTCTGGGAGCGGACTACATCATGTCAGGTCAAGTGCAGCTCACCATAGATGGCGACGGCGTCCACATCCGTGGATTGACCCCGAGTACTTCTCCGGATAAAAGCTCCCAAGGTGAGCCAGCAACGCTGCACTCAATCTCAGCCGTGCTCGAAAGGCACACATCACTTTTTGCCGATAGTACTGCGCAGCTTCCTGGCACTAGCTTACTAGAACATCGTATACCGACTGACAATCATCCGCCGGTGTCTGTGCCGTTACGGCGATATGCAGAAAGAAAGCGGGCCGTGATTGCCGAACAAATAGAAGAAATGCTAGCCGCTAATGTAATCAGGCAATCTTCTAGTCCATGGGCTGCGCCTGTCGTTTTAGTCCGCAAAAAGAACGGTAGCCTACGATTCTGCGTGGACTATAGGGAGCTAAATAAGCACACCATACCCGACTCATAACCGCTGCCGCGTATTGACGACGCTATTGACACCATACGAAATTCAAGATTCTTTTCATCTCTGGATTTGAAAGCGGGGTATTGGCAAATCAACGTCGCCGAAGAGGATAAGTGCAAGACGGCTTTCCGTACGCCTTCTGGCTTGTACGAGTTTAACCGTATGCCTTTCGGGTTGCGAACCGCCCCAAGCACGTTCCAGCGGGCCATGAATACAGTACTGGGTTCGCTGAAAGACCAAGCCTGCGTTGTGTACCTCGACGACATCCTTGTTATAGGTGTAACTGAAGAAGAGCATCTACGAAATCTCGACGAAGTTCTGAAGAGGCTGCATGACGCTGGATTCCGCCTTAACCGGGAGAATTAAATGTCAATTTGGCATGACGACAATATCCTATCTCGGGTATACCATATCTCAGGACGGCGTGCAGCCCCTTCCTGAAAGAATTCAAGCTGTGACCAACTATCCCGTGCCAACCTGTATTAAACAGCTGCAGGTATTCCTGGGAATCGCGTCGTACTTGCGCAAGTTTGTCCCCAACTTTGTGTCAACAGCTGCACCGCTCACGGACCTGTTAAGGAAGGGAACACAATTTCAGTGGGGACCATCGCAGGACGACGCCTTCCGGACCCTTAAATATCAGTTGACCCATAGCCCTGTTCTGTGCCACTTCAATGAAGAATGGACTACAGAGGTACACACCGATGCAAGTCAAACTGGTATAGGGGCCGTTCTCATACAGCGTGACCCGCACGGACGTGAGCACGTCGTCGCCTACGCCAGCCGCAAACTGACGCGGAGCGCCATTACCCCTCCAATGAACTAGAGTGCCTGGCTGTCGTCTGGAGCGTTGACGAGAAGTTCCGGCACTACCTGTTTGGCCGACAATTCACTATTGTCACGGATAACTCCGCTGTGGCGTGGATGTTCGCTAAACAGCACCTCAAACACAAGTTTGCGCGGTGGATAGTTCGGCTGCAAGATTACACTTACAACATCCGTCACCGCGCAGGAGTACAAAACCAGGTTGCGGATGCCTTATCGCGAAACCCAACCGAGGAACGCTCCCTGAAAAACCGCGAAGACTGGATCATGTTCTCCCAGGAAGAAGTTTCGAATGCCCAACGCATCGACAAAGATTTAGACACCATTATGAATTCCCTATCAGACACGGGACGCAACGCCAAATTTGCTTTACGCGACGGCACGCTGTATCGTCGTCGTTGGGTCGAGAAGCAAGACGAACGCCACCTTTTGGTCATTCCTACCTCCTTACGTTCGAGTATTCTGCGTGCCATCCACGACACACCCGAAGGAGGCCACATAGGCTACCGAGCAACATTGCGCAAAGCACAAGAGCGCTTTTGGTGGCCGAGAATGGACAGGAGCGTGCGTTCGTACGTTGCAAGCTGTAAAGTGTGCCAACAACACAAACGGCGTCCGGGCTGTCAACCTGGATTACTAACACCTATCACGCCTCCGGAGACAATTTTGCACACTGTGGGAATAGACCACATCGGGCCTTTTCCAACATCGGCAGCAGGCAACAGATATATTATAGTCGCTGTGGACTACTTGTCAAGGTTTATAGAGGTCGCTGCCGTGTCTTCCCTTGCCGCCAGTCGCGTCATAAACTTTCTGCGGGACCACTTCGAATGGAGACACGGCCTCCCTAAGAAACTCATCTCCGACAGGTCGACCACTTTCCGCAGTCGTGAGCTCCGTACCTACCTTCGGCAAGCGGGGGTTGAGCATCATTTCGCGGCAGCCTGCCATCCACAAGCGAACGGCCTGACAGAGAGGTCGAAGCCAGACGCTACAAGCTCGACTGGTACCGTATTGTACGAGCAACAAGCCCGGTGAGGCCGACTGGGACGAGCATCTCAAAGCAGCTGCATACGCAGTTAACACGGCGTTGCAAACTCCAGCCGGAACCTCTCCCTACGAAATTGTCTACGGTCAACTACCAAAACTTGGC